>NW_027182879.1:30000-190000 GCF_041146395.1 Eulemur rufifrons
TTTGCCAGTTTTTGCAGCACCTTTCACGATAATTGTGATAAGGTTCATCTCTCCCTCCTTAAATCCAAGATGGCTGCGACGGAAAAAACTATGGTGAGGCCTAGCTAACTTGGTGTTGCTGATACTTGGTATTGGAGCCTGGCAAGAGACCACTCTTTCAAGTATCATTCCACCATCCTTTCTCCATTATTTTAAAAGGCAGAGCACCTTTCACCAGTGAGCATAAGAATGAGTTGCTGGAGGGGATGTTTTTATGTCGAGTCAGGGGGTGGTGGAGGGGCAGGCCCTCTGTCAGTCTGGTGATTTGTTTTTATTATCCCCAGAGAGGAGAAGTGGGTATGTGTGTGGCAGGTGAAAAGGGCAGATCCTGTTTCAGTCTTAGACTGAACAGGATCCGCAGTTTTCAGCCTGTTCCTTTAAGAATCATTTGATTCATCAGCTGGGACTCTACCAAGGTTCTATAGACCCCTCTATGAGTGCGCCCAGTAAACTGGCTGGTTCCAAGAAGTATACCGCAGAGCTTTTGAAATAACTACTACGGTGAGAATTATTTGCCAGTTTTTGCAGCACCTTTCACAATAATTGTGTTAAGATTCGCCTCTGCATCCTTAAACACAAGATGGCTGCCATGGAAAACACTATGCTGAAGCATAGCTCACTTGGTGTTGCCAATACTTGGTACTAGACCCTGGCAAGAAGCCAGTTTTTTAAGTATCATTCCATGATCCTTTCTCCACTATTTTAAATGGCAGAGCACCTTTTGGCAGTTAGCATAAGAATGAGTCGCTGGAAGGGACTTTTTTTGTGGGGTCGGGTGGTGTTTGGGGGTTAGGGCATCTTTCAGTCTGGCGGTTTGTTTTTATTAGGCCCAGAGAGGAGAAGTGGGCATGTGTGTGGCAGGTGAAAAGTGCTGATCCTCTTTCAGTCTTAGGGTGAAAGAGGATCAGCAGTTTTCAGCCCGTTTCTTTAAGAATCCTTTGATTCATCACCTGGCAATCTACCATGGTTCTCTGGACCCCTCAATGCGTGGGACCCTTTAACTGGATACTTCCAAGAATTATGCTGCAGAGCTTTTGAAATAACCACTACGTGGAGAATTATTTGCCAGTTTTTGCAGCACCTTTCACCATAATTGTGACAAGGTTCGTCTCTGCCTCCTTAAACCAAGCTGGCTGCCATGGACAAAACCATGCTGAGGCCTACCTCACTTGGTATTGCCTATACTTGGTACTGGAGCCTGGCAAGAAGCCAGTCTTTTAAGTATCATTCCACCAACCTTTTTCCATTGTTTTAAAAGGCAGAGCACCTTTTGCCAGTTAGCAAATGAGTTGCTGGAGGGCACGTTGTTGTGTGGGGTCAGGTGGTGTGTGAGGGGGCAGGCGCTCTGCCAGTCCAGTGTTTTTTTTTTTAATCCTCAGAGAGGAGAAGTTGGCATGTGTGCAGCAGGTGAAAAGTGCGGATCCTGTTTTAGTCTTAGACTGAAACAGGATCCACATTTTCTGCCCGTTCCTTTAAGAATCATTTGACTCTTCTTCCGTGAATCCACCATGGTTCTCTATAACCCTCTATGCGTGGCCCCAGGTAACTAGCTGGTTCCAAGAAGTATGCCATAGAGCTTTTGAAATAACCACTACGTGGAGAATTATTTGCCAGTTTTTGCAGCACCTTTCACCATAATTGTGACAAGGTACTTCTCTGCCTCCTTAATCCCAAGATGGCTGCCAGGGAAAAAACTATGCTGAGGCCTAGCTCACTTGGTGTTGCCGATACTTGGTACGGGAGCGTGGAATAAAACCAGTCTTTCAAGTATCATTCCACCATCCTTTTTCCATTATTTTAAAAGGCATAGCACCGTTTGCCAGTTAGCATAAGAATGAGTCACTGGAGGGGACGTTTTTGTGTGGGGTCGTGTGGTGTGTGTGGGGGGGCAAGCCCTCTGTCAGTCCAGTGGTTTGTTTTTATTATGCCCAGAGAGGAGAAGTGGGCATGTGTGTGGCAGGTGAAAAGTGCGGATCCTGTTTCAGACTTAGACTGAAACAGGATCCGCACTTTTCAGCCCGTTCCTTTAAGACTCCTTTGATTCATTCTCAATGATGGTGGAATGGTGGTGACCTCCTGGATTCGTGCTCCTGGAGTGGAAGGCATGGGTCTCCCACTGCCCACAACCCTAGAGGTTCACTTCCCCACAAGAACGGTGGTGTGAATCCATGGAGAATCAGCGTGGGACAGAGAGAGAGAGCAAGAAAAGACTGAGGTGATTAGGGAAATAAATCACCAAAATCTGGAGAGTGCGGGATGGCCAATAGAGAAGGGAGCACGGGACAGCTGTACCCACCTCACCAGAGAGTGGGGTGGGTTCAGCCCCACAGGAAAGCATCTTGTTCCCCCTCTGACCTCCACACCCACTCAATTGAGGATCTGCCTGAAGTCGGTGCAGAATCGCCACGGGAGATGTGGGGCTCTGCAGAGAGGAGACATTGGCAGGAGGCATTTTGGACCCTGGAGTGCTGTGCGCAGCTGACGCACCTAGCAACTGTCTCCTATACGCGGGCGGTGGGGCTGCTTTGGTCCCGGCTCTAGCAGATGCCAAACTGCCTCGTATAGGTGGGCGGCTGGATTCTCCCGGTCCCCGGCTCCTCTGGCCTCTGCCGGTCCCTGAGCATTCAACCCCAGTGACAGTGATCTGCAGACGGGCGGCCGCCATTGTCGGGGTCCACAGCCTAAACGCTGAGGAGCGATTGGGTACCGGGCGGCTCCCTGGGCGGCTCCCTTCCCTAGTCCACGGACCCTGACTAGGAGCTCCACCTTTGTGTGAACACTGAGTGGTTCCCCAGTCACGAGAGAGTAGAGCGTGGACCTTGCAGACATTGGGGTGGGGCAGACCATCGCCCGCGGGAACTGCAGTGGCTGGGGCGTTGGGCGAATGAGGGCACCGCTCCACTCTCCCTATCCACTGTCTTTCTCACAGAGAGAGACAGAAGCCACCTCGGGAGAGGGAGAGGGGCAGCCCCCCCAGCGGAGCTAGCAAAATCCTGAACAATATGTGAAGGGCTCCCCCTAGTGACAGAGGAGGCAGCTTACCTGGCACTCACAGTGTGCCCCTATCCAGACTAAAGCTGAAAGAAGGGATCTTAAGGATTCATTCAGATGGGAAGGGCTCAGCGAAGGAACTCTAGGAGTATAAAGAATCAAGCTGAAACCATGCCCTCAAAGAGGATTACTAGTTCTCCACCAATTAACACAAAGCAGATTCCAAATAGCAACATGTCACAGGAAGAATTTCAAACATGGATCATAAATACGCTGAACATTATGCAAGAAAAAATGGATAATCAACACAAAGAAACCACAAAAAAGATCCAGGACTTGGAAGAAAAATTCACCAAAGAAATTGAAATACTGAAGAAAAATCAAACTGAACTCCTGGAAATGAAAAATTTATTCAAGGAGCTACAAAACACAGTGGAAAGTCTCAAGAGCAGGGTAGATCAAACAGAAGAAAGAATCTCAGAGATCGAAGATAACACTTTCCAATTAAATAAGGCAGTCACAGAGTTAAAACAAAGAAACATGAGAAATAATCATAGTCTACAAGAAATGTGGGATTATGTGAAGAAGCCTAACGTGAGAGTTATCGGCATTCCTGAGGGTGAAGAAGACAATAAGCAAGGGTTGAATAAAGTATCTGAAGATATAATTGAGGAAAATTTCCCAGGCCTTGCCAAATCTCTAGATACACAGGTTCAAGAAGCTCAAAGAACCTCTGAGAGATTCATACCAAATAGGAAGACACCACGTCATGTAGTTATCAGACTGACCAAAATATCCACTAACGAGGCCCTTCTTCAATCTGTAAGGAGAAAGAAACAAGTAACATACAAAGGAAAGCCCATCCGAATCACGCCAGATTTCTCAACTGAAACCTTACAAGCAAGAAGAGATTGGAGCCCCATTCTCACTCTTCTGAAACAGAATAATGCCCAGCCTAGAATCCTGTACCCAGATAAGCTCAGTTTTATATATGAAGGTGAAATTAAGACATTCTCAGATAAACAAAAACTCAGAGAATTCACCAAGACAAGAGCAGCTTTCCAAGAAGTATTCAAAACAGAGTTACACGTGGTCCAGCACAAGAAGGACCCTCGAATGTAACACTAATCAAGAGATAAATATGAAAACACAGTTATCATAATGGCTCAAGAGAGAAAACAGATCAATGAAATTCAACCCAACATGAGGAACAGCAATCTGTCTCGCTTATCAGTTCTCTCATTAAATGTGAATGGATTGAATTCCCCACTCAAGAGACATGGACTGGCCCAATGGATAAAAAAGATATAAGCCAAGTATCTGCTGTCTTCAGGAAACTCATCTAACCTGCAAGGATGCATTTAGACTGAAAATAAAAGGGTGGAAATCAATATTCCAAGCAAATGGAACCCAAAAGAAAGCTGGCGTGGCAGTTCTAATCTCCGATAACGTAGTTTTTAAATCAACAAAAGTAAAGAAAGACAAAGATGGTTACTATATACTGGTGAAGGGTACAATTCAACAAGAAGACATAACTATACTTAACATATATGCACCCGATCTAGGTGCACCCAGATTCATAAAGCAAACCCTACTTGATCTGAACCAAATGATAGATAACAACACTTTAGTAGCCAGAGATTTTAACACGCCACTGACAGTTCAAGACAGATCCTCCAAACAAAAAATAAACAAAGAAATATTGGACGTAAATAGAATGCTAGAACAAATGGGCCTGACTGACATCTACAGGACATTCTACCCAAATACCACTGAATATAAGTTCTTCTCATCAGCTCATGGGACATTCTCCAAGATTGACCATATCTTAGGACATAAAGAATGTCTTAAAAAATTTAAAAATATAGAAATAATACCATGCAGCTTCTCGGATCACAGTGGAATAAAAGTAACAATGAACCCTAACAGAAATCCTCATTTCTACTCAAAGTCATGGAAGCTAAATAACCTTCTCCTGAACAATCGTTTTATAAATGAAGAAATCAAGTCAGAAATCAAAAGATTCTTTGAATTAAACGACAAAGGAGATACAACTTATCAAAATCTGTGGGACACAGCTAAAGCAGTCCTGAGAGGAAAATTTATTTCCATAAATGCCTATACCAAAAAGACAGAAAACTTACAAATAGACAATCTAATGAATAGACTCAAAGAGCTGGAGAAGAAAGAAGAGACCAAACCCAAACCCAGCAGAAGGAAATTATTAAGATTAAATCAGAACTAAATGAAAAGGACCATAAGGGAGCATAAGGGAGATTAAACCAAACCATAACGGAGATTAATAAAACCAAAAGTTGGTTCTTTGAAAAAATAAACAAAATTGACACACTTCTGGCTAAACTAACCAAGAGCAGAAAAGAAAAATCTCTTATAACCTCGATCAGGAACACGAAAGGAGTAATCACGACTGATGCCACAGAGATACATGATATCATCTATGAATTCTACAAAAATCTTTATGCACACAAATTAGAAAACCTGGAGGAAATGGACAAATTCTTATAAACACACAGCCTTCCCAGGCTCAACCAGGAAGAAATAGAATTCCTGAATAGACCGATATCTAGATCTGAAATTGAAACAGCAATAAAAAACCTTCCCAAAAAGAAAAGCCCTGGACCAGATGGGTTCACACCTGAATTCTACCATACCTACAAAGAAGAACTGGTGCCCATCGTACATAAACTATTCTCCAATATAGAGAAGGATGGGATTCTCCCCAACACTTTTTACCAAGCCAACATAATCCTGATACCAAATCCAGGAAAGGATGCAACTAAAACAGAGAACTATAGACCAATTTCTCTTATGAATATAGATGCAAAAATTCTCAATAAAATTCTAACAAATCGAATCCAAGTGCTTATCAAAAAAATAATCCATCACGACCAAGTGGGCTTCATCCCAGAGATGCAGGGATGGTTTCACATATGGGAATGTAATTCATCACATAAATAGAAGCAAAAATAAAGATCAGATGATCCTCTCAATAGATGCAGAGAAAGCATTTGACAAAATTCAACACCCTTTTATGATAAGAACACTTAACAAAATAGGCATAGATGGGGCCTATATAAAAATGATACAAGCCATATACGACAAACCCTCAGCCAACATCATACTGAATGGGGAAAAACTGAAAGCATTCCCACTTCAAACTGGAACCAGACAAGGCTTACCACTGTCCCCATTACTTTTCTACATAGTATTGGAAGTCCTTGCAAGAGCTATCAGGCAAGAGAGCAGAATCAAGGGAGTTGAAATAGGGACAGAAGAGATCAAACTCTCACTCTTTGCTGATGATATGATGTTATATCTAGAAAACCCCAAGGTTTCAACCAAGAGACTCCTGGAATTGATCAATGAATTCAGTAAAGTCTCAGGATACAAAATCAATACACACAAATCAGAGGCATTCATATATGCCAATAACAGTCAAATGGAAAACCAAATTAAGGACTCAATACCCTTCAAAATAGCAACAAAGAAAATAAAATACCTAGGAATTTATTTAACTAAGGAGGTAAAGGACCTCTATAGGGAGAACTATGAAACACTGAGGAAGGAAATTGCAGAACATGTAAATAGGTGGAAAACCATACCATGCTCATGGATCGGTAGAATCAACATTGTTAAAATGTCTATACTGCCCAAAGTTATCTACAGATTCAATGCAATCCTTATTAAATTACCAACATCTTTTTTCACAGACATAGAAAAAATAATTTTACGCTTTGTATGGAACCAGGGAAGACCCCGTTTAGCAAAAGCAATCTTAAACAACAAAAACAAAATGGGAAGTATTAATTTGCCAGACTTCAAACTATACTACAAGGCTGTGGTTCTTAAAACAGCCTGGTACTGGCACAAGTGCAGGGACACAGACCAGTGGAACAGAACAGAAAATCCCAATATAAAACCATCCTCATATAGCCATCTAATCTTTGACAAAGCAGACAAAAACATACTCTGGGGAAAAGATTCCTTATTTAATAAATGGTGCTGGGAAAACTGGATATCCACATGTAGAAGACTAAAACAGGACACATAACTCTCACCCCTCACAAAAATCAAATCACAGTGGTTAACAGACTTAAACCTAAGGTCAGAAACTATTAGAATTCTAGAAGAAAATGTAGGAAAGACTCTTACAGACATTGGCCTAGGCAAAGAATTTATGAAGAAGACCCCTAAAGCAATCACAGCAACAACAAAAATAAATAAATGGGACCTGATCAAATTAAAAAGCTTCTGCACAGCCAAAGAAACAGTCACGAGAGTAAATGGACAACCTACAGAATGGGAAAAAATTTTCGCATACTACACATCAGATAAAGGACTGATAACAAGAATCTATTTAGAACTCAGGAAAATCAGTAAGAAAAAATCAAACAACCCTATCAAAAAGTGGGCAAAGGACATAAATAGAAATTTTTCAAAAGAAGATATAAAAATGGCTAACAAACATATGAAAAAGTGTTCAACATCTCTAATCATCAGGGAAATGCAAATCAAAACCACAATGAGATATCACTTAACTCCAGTGGGAATGGCCTTTATCAAAAAGTCCCAAAACTATACATGTTGGTGTGGGTGTGGGGAGATAGGTACATTCATACACTGCTGGTGGGACTGTAAACTAGTGCAGCCCCTGTGGAAAGCAATGTGGAGATACCTTAAACAGATTCAAGTAGACCTACCATTCGATCCAGCAATTCCATTATTGGACATCTACCCAGAAGAACAAAAGTCATTCTATAAAAAAGACACCTGCACCTGAATGATTATAGCAGCACAATTCACAATCACAAAGATGTGGAAACAACCCAAATGCCCATCAATTCATGAATGGATTAGCAAAATGTGGTATATGTATACCATGGAATATTACTCAGCTATTAGAAATAATGGCGATATGGCATCTCTTTGGTTCTCCTGGAGAGAGCTGGATCCCATTCTATTAAGTGAAGTATCCCAAGAATGGAAAAATAAGCACCACATGTACTCACCAGCAAATTGGTTTCCCTGAGTGCACATTTGGGAACAACACCAATTGGGTATCGGACAGAGGTTGGGGCCGGGTGGAAGGGATGGGTGTATACCTACTTGATGAATGTGATGTGCACTGCCTGGGGAATGGACACCCTTCAAGTTCTAACTGGGGGGGATGGGGTGGGGGAGAGGAGGGGTGCACACCTACATGATGAATGTGATGTGCACTGACTAGGGAATGGACAAAATTGAAGCTCAGAATCGGGGGAAAGGGGAGGCATGGGGAATGTATATAGCCTGATCTTTTGTACCCCCATAATGAGCTAACAAACAAACAAACAAACAAAAAAGAATCGTTTGATTCATCAGCTGGGAATACACCATGGTTCTTTAAAGACCTCTATGCGTGGGCCCAGGTAACTGGCTAGTTCCAAGAAGTATGCCACAGAGCTTTTGAAATAACCACTACGTTGAGAATTATTTGCTAGTTTTTGCACCACCTTTCACCATAATTGTGATAAGGTTCGTCCGTGCCTCCTTCAACCCAAGATGGCTGGGGCGGACAAAACTATGCTGAGGCCTAGTTCACTTGGTGTTGCCGATAGTTGGTACTGGAGCCTGGCAAGAAGCCATGCTATTAAGAGTCATTCCACCATCCTTTCTCCATGATTTTAAAAGGCAGAACACCTTTTTCCAGTTATCATAAGAATGAGTTGCTGGAGGGGACGTTTTTGAGTGGGGTCGGGTGGTGCGTTGAGGGGAAGGCTCTCTGTCTGTCTGGTGGTTTGTCTTTATTATGCCCAAAGAGGAGAGGTGGGCATGTGTGTGGCGGGTGAAAAGTACGGATCCTGTTTCAGTCTTAGACTGAAACAGGATCCGCACTTTTCAGCCAGTTCCTTTACGAATCCTTTGATTCATCAGCTGGGAATCCACCATGGCTGTCGAGACCCCTCTATGTGTGGGCCCAGGTAACTGGCTAGTTCCAAGATGTATGCCGTAGAGCTTTTGAAATAACCACTACGTTGAGAATTGTTTGCCAGTTTTTGCAGCACCTTTGACCATAATTGTGATAAGGTTCATCTGTGCCTCCTTAAACCCAAGCAGGCTGCCACGGACAAAACTATGCTGAGGCCTAGCTCCCTTGGTGTACCGATACATTTTACTGGAGCCTGGCAAGAAGCCATTTATTTTAAGTACAATTCCACCGTCTTTTCTCCATTATTTTAAAAGGCAGTGCACCTTTAGCCAGTTAGCATAAAGATGAGTCACTGGAGCGGCTTTTTGTGTGGGGTTGGGTGTGTGTGGGAGGGCAGGCCCTCTGTCAGTCCGGTGGTTTGTTTTTATTATTCCCAGAGAGGAGAAGCGGGCATGTATGTGGCAGGTGAAAACTTTGGATCCTGTTTCAGTCTGAAACAGTATCTCCGCTTTTGAGCCTGTTCGTTTTGGAATCCTTTAATTCATCAGTTGGGAATCCACCATGGTTCTCTAGACCTCCCTGAGCATGGGCCCAGGTAACTGGCTAGTTCCAAGAAGTATGCCGCAGAGCTTTGGAAATAACCACTACATTGAGTATTATTTGCCAGTTTTTGCAGCAACTTTCACAATGATTGTGAAAAGGTTAGGCAGTGCATCCTGAAACCCAAGCTGGCTTACACGGAAAAAACTACGGTTAGGCCAATCTCCCTTGGAGTTGCCGATAATTGGTACTGGTCCGTGGCAAGAAGCCATTCCTTTAAGTATCATTCCACCTTCCTTTCACAACTATTTTAAAAGGCAGAGCACCTATTGCCATTTAGCTTAAGGATGAGTCGCTGGAGGAAACGTTTTTGTGTGGGGTGGGAGAGACAGAGCCAGGCCCTCTGTCAGTCCAGTGGTTTGTTTTTATTATCCCCGGAGAGGAGAAGTGGACATGTGTGTGGCAAGTGAAAAGTGTGGATCCTGTTTCAGTCTTAGACTGATACAGGATCGGCACTTTTCATCCTGTTCCTTTAAGAATCCTTTGCTTCATCAGCTGGGAATCCACCATAGTTCTCTACACCCCACTATGTGTGGGCCCACTTAACAGGCTAGTTCAAAGAAGTATGCCACAGAGCATTTGAAATAACCACTACCATGGAAATTATTTGCCAGCTTTTCCAGCACTTTTACCATAATTTTGATAAGGTTCATTTGTGCTTCCTTAAACCCTAGATGGCTTCCATGGACAAACCTATACTGAGGGTTCTCTCGCTTGGTGTTGCCAATACTTGGTACGGGAGTCTGACAAGAATCCAGTCTTTTAATTATCATTGCACCATCCTTTCTCCCTTATATTAAAAGGTGAGCAACTTTCGGCAGTTAGCATAAGGATGAGTCAACGGAGGGGATGTTTTTGGGTGGGATCGGGGTGGTTTGGGGGACAGTCCCTCTGTCAGTCTGGTTGTTTGTGTTTATTATGCCCAGACAGGGAAGTGGATATATTTGTGGCAGGTGAAATATGCGGATCCTGTTTCAGTTAGACTGAAACAGTATCCGCACTTTTCAGCTGGTTCCATTAAAAATCCTTTGATTCATCAGCTGGGAATCCACCATGGTTCCTTAGAACCCTCCACGCATGGGCCCATGAACTGGCCTGTACCAAGATGTATGCTGCACAGCTTTTGAGATAAACACCACGTGTAGAATTATTTGCCAGTTTCTGCAGCACATATCACCATAATTGTGATAAGGATCGTCTGTGCCTCCTTAAACACAAGATGGCTGCCACGGAGAAAACTATGCTGAGGCCTAGGTCACTTGGATTTCACGACACTTGTTACTGGAGGCTGGAAGGAGGCCATTCTTTTAAGTATCATTCCACCATACTTTCCCCATTATTTTAAAATGCACGGAAACCTTTGCAAGTTAGCATAATAATTAGTAGCTGGAGGGGACATTTTTATTTGTGGGGTCGGTGTGGGTGGGGGGCGCAGGCCCTCTGTGAGTTCGCTGGATTGTTTTTATTTTCCCCAGACCGGAGAAGTGGGCATGTGTGTGGCAGGTGAAAAGTTCGGATCCCGTTTCTGTCTTAGACTGAAACAGAAACCGCACTTTTCACCCCGTTCCATTAAGAATCCCTTGCTTCATCAGCTGGGAATCCACCATGGGCCTCTAGACTGCTCTATGCGTGGGCCCAGTTAACTGGCTAGTTCAAAGAATTATGCCGCAGAGCTTTTCAAGTAACCACTACCATGAGAATTACTTGACCGCTTTTGCAGCACCTTTCACCATAATTGTGATAAGGTTCATCTGTGCCTCCTTAAACCCAAGATGGCTGCCAGGGACAAACGTGTGCTGAGGCCTAGGTGACTTGCTGTTGCGAATACTTGGTATGGGAGTCTGGCAATAAGCCAGTCTTTTAGGTATAATTCCACCATTCTATCTCCATTATTTTAAAAGGCAGAGGACGTATTGCCAGATAGCATAAGGATCAGTCGCTGGAGGGCACGATTTTGTGTGGGGTGGTGGGGGGCGGGGGCAGGCCATCTGTCAATCCGATGGGTTGTTTTTGTTATCCCTAGAGAGGAGAAGTGGGCATGTGTGTTGCAGGCAAAAAGTCAGAATCCTGTTTCAGTCAGGATCTGCACTTTTCAGCCTGTTCCTTTAAGAATCCTTAGATTCATCACCTTGGAATCCACCATGGATCTCTAGACCCCTCTATGCGTGGGCCCAGGTAACTGGCTTCTTCCAAGAAGTATGCCACAGAGCTTTTGAATTAAACAGTACGTTGAAAATTATTTGCCGGGTTTTCAGCATGTTTCACCATAATTATGATAAAGTTTGTATGTGCCTCCTTAAACCCAACATTGCTGCCACGGGCATAACTATGCTGAGGCGTAGCTGACTTGGTGTTGCCTATTTTTGTTAGTGGAGACTGACAAGAAGCCATTCTTCTAAGTATCACTCCACCGTCCTTTCTCCATTGTTTAAAAATGCAGGGAAATTTTGCAAGTTAGCATAATAATTAGTAGCTGGAGGGGAATTTTTTGGGGGGGGATCTGCGTGGGTGGAAGGGGGGCAGGCCCTTTGTCAGTTCGCTGGTTTGTTTTTATTATCCCCAGAGAGGAAAAGTGGGCATGTGTGTGGCAGGTGAAAAGTGTGCGTCCTGTTTCAGTCTTAGACAGACACAGGATCTGCACTTTTCACCCCGTTCCATTAAGAATCCTTTGCTTCATCAGCTGGGAATCCACCATGGTTCTCTAGACCCCTCTTTTAGTGCACACAGAAAACTGCCTGGTTCCAAGAAGTTTTCCTCAGAGCTTTTGAAATAACCACTACTATGGAAATTATTTGCCAGCTTTTCCAGCACTTTTACCATAATTTTGATAAGGTTCATCTGTGCTTCCTAAAACCCTAGATGGCAGCCACGGACAAACCTATGCTGACACCTAGGTCACTTCCTGTTGCCAATAATTGGTATGGGAGTCTGGCAAAAGGCCAGTATTTTAAGTATAATTCCACCATCCTATCTTCATTATTTTAAAACGCAGAGGACCTTTCGCCAGATAGCATAAGGATGAGTCGCTGGAGGGGACCTTTTTGTGTACAGTGTTGGGGGGCAGGGGAGGACATCTGTCAATCCGATTGATTGTTTTTATTATCCCTAGAGAGGAGAAGTGGGCATGTGTGTTGCAGGCAAAAAGTGCATATAGTGTTTCAGTCTCAGACTGAAACAGGATCCGCACTTTTCAGCCTGTTCCTTTAAGAATCCTTTGATTCATCACCTGGGAATCCATCATGGTTCTCTAGACCCCTCTATGCGTGGGCCCAGAAAACTGCCGGGTTCCAAGAAGTATTCCACAGAGCTTTTGAAAAAACCACTACGTTGAGAATTATTTGCCAGGTTTTGCAGCACCTTTCATCATAATTGTCATAAGGTTCGTCTCGAGATGGCTGCCATGGACAAAACTATGCTGAGGCCGAGCTCACTTTGTGTGGCCGATCCTTGGTACTGGAGACTGGAAAGAATACATTCTTTTAAGTATCATTTCACCATCCTTCTCCACTATTTTAAAAGTCAGAGCACGTTTTGGCAGTTAGAATAACAAGGAGTCGCTGGACGGGAAGTTTTTATGTGGGGTCTGGGGGCTGGTGCGGCAAGCCCTCCGCCAGTTCTGTGGTTTCTTTTTATTATCCCCAGAGAGGAGAAGTGGGCATGTGTTTGGCAGGTGAAAAGTGCAGATCCTGTTTCAGAGTATGAAACAGGATCCGCATGTTCATCCTGTTCCTTTAAGAATCCTTTGCTTCATCAGCTGGGAATCCACCATAGTTCTCTACACCGCACTATGCGTGGGCCCAGTTAACTGGCTAGTTCAAAGAAGTATGCCGCAGAGCTTTTGAAATAACCACTACCATGAGAATTATTTAACAGCTTTCGCAGCACCTTTTATTATAATTGTTATAAGGTTCATCTGTGTCTCCTTAAACCCAAGATGGCTGCCATGGACAAACCTATGCTGAGGCCTACGTCACTTGCTGTTGCCAATACTTGGTATGGGAATCTGGCAATAAGCCAGTCTTTTAGGTATAATTCTACCATCCTATCTCCAGTTTTTTAAAAGGCTTATGACCTTTCACCAGATAGCATAAGGACGAGTCGCTGGAGCAGACTATTTTGTGTGGGGTGGTGGGGGCCGGGGGCAGAGCATCTGTAAATCCGATGGGCTGTTTTTGTTATCCCTAGAGATGAGAAGGGCGAATGTGTGTTGCAGGCAAAATGTGCGGATCCTGTTTCACACTTAGACTGAAACAGGATCTGCACTTTTGAGCCTGTTCCTTTAAGAATCCTTTGATTCATCACCTGGGAATCCACCATGGTTCTCTAGACCTCTCTTTGCATGGGCACAGGTAACTGGCTTGTTCCAAGAAGTATGCGACAGAGCTTTTGAATTAACCAGTACTTTTAGAATTGTCAGGTTTTTAGCATGTTTAACCGTAATTGTGATAACGTTTGAATGTGCCTCCTTAAACCCAAGATGGCTGCCACGGATATAAATATGCTGAGGCATAGCTGACTTGTTGATGCCTATTTTTGTTAGTGGAGACTGACAAGAAGACATTCTTCTAAGTATCATCCCACCATCATTTTTCCATTGCGTAAAAATGGAGGGAAATTTTGCAAGTTAGTATTATAATTAGATGTAGGGTACGTATTTCTTTTTCTTTTTTTGTGGGGTAGGAGTGGATGGGCGTTTCAGGCCCTCTGTGAGTTCGCTGGTTTTCTTTTATTATCCCCAGAGAGGACAAGTGGGCATGTGTTTGGCAGGTGAAAAGTGTGGATTCTATTTCAGAGAATTAAACAGGATCCACATGGTCATCCCATTCCTTTAAGAATCCTTTGCTTCATCAGCTGGGAATCCACCATGGTTCTATATACTCCTCTATGCGTTGGCACAGGTAACTGGCTTGTTCCAAGAAGTATGCCGCAGAGCTTTTCAATTAACCAGTACGTTGAAAATTATTTGCAGGTTTTCAGCATTTCACCCTAATTATAATAACGTTTGTATGTGCCTCCTGAAACCCAAGATGGCTGCCACGGACATAACTATGCTGAGGTGTAGCCGACTTGGTGTTGCCTATTTTTGTCAGCGGAGACTAACAAGAAGCCATTCTAAGTATAAGCCCACCGTCATTTTTCCATTGTTAAAAAATGCAGGGAAATTTTGCAAGTTAGCTTTATAATTAGTAGCTGGAGGGTACTTTTTTTTTTTTTTTCGTCGGGTGGGTGTCGATGGGGGGGTCAGGTCCTCTATAAATTTGCTGGTTTGTTTTTATTATCCCCAGAGAGGGGAAGTCGGCATTTGATGGCAGCAGAAAAGTGCGGATACTCTTTCAGAGAATTAAACAGCATTCGCATGGTCATCCCGTTCCTTTAAGAATCCTGGAAGGGCGCGGTGGCTCACGCCTGTAATCCTAGCACTCTGGGAGGCCGAGGCGGGTGGATCGCTCGAGGTCAGGAGTTCGAGACCAGCCTGAGCAAGAGTGAGACCCCGTCTCTACTAAAAATAGAAAGACATTATATGGACAACTAAAAATCTATATAGAAAAAATTAGCCGGGCATAGTGGCGCATGCCTGTAGTCCCAGCTACTCGGGAGGCTGAGGCAGTTGGACCGTTTAAGCCGAGGAGTCTGAGGTTGCTGTGAACTAAGCTGACGCCACGGCACTCACTCTAGCCTGGGCAACAAATTGAGACTCTGTCTCAACAAAAAAAAAAAAAAAAAAAAAAAAAAAAAAAAAAAGAATCCTTTGCTTCATCAGCTGGGAATCCACCATGGTTCTATATACTCCTCTATGCATGGGCACAGGTACCTGGCTTGTTCCAAGAAGTATGCCGCAGAGCTTTTCAATTAACCACTACGTTGAAAATTATTTGCAGGTTTTCAGCGTTTCACCATAATTGTGATAAGGTTTGTATGTGCCTGTTGAAACCCAAGATGGCTGCCACGGACATAATTATGCTGAGGCGTAGCTCACTTGGTGTTTCCTATTTTTGTCAGTGGAGACTGACAAGAAGCGATTCTTTTAAGTATAATCCCCCCATGACTTTTCCATTGTTTAAAAATGCAGGGAAATTGTGCAAGTTAGCATTATAATTAGTAGCTGGAGGGTACTTTTTTTTTTTTGTGGTGTCGGTGTGGATGGGGGTGCAAGGCCCTCTAGATGTTCGCTGGTTTGTTTTTATTATCCCCAGAGAGGAGAAGTGGGCATGTTGTTGGCAGGTGAAAAGTGCGGATTCTGTTTTAAAGAATTAAACAGGATCCGCATTGTCATCCGCTTCCTTTAAGAATCCTTTGCTTCATCAGCTGGGAAACCACCATGGTTCTATATACTCCCGTATGGGTGGGCACAGGTGACTGGCTTGTTCCAAGAAGTATGCCACAGAGGTTTTCAATTAAAAAGTACATTGAAAATTATTTGCAGGTGTTCAGCGTTTCATCATAATTGCGACAACGTTTGTATGTGCCTTGAAACCCAAGATGGCTGCCACAGACATAACTATGCCGAGGCGTAGCTGACTTGGTTTTGCCGATTTTTGTTAGCGGAGACTGACAAGAAGCCATTCTTCTAAGTATCATGCCGCCATCATTTTTCCGTTGGTTAAAAATGAAGGGAAATTTTGGAACTTAGCATTATAATTAGTAGCTGGAGGGTACGGATTTTTTTGTGTGTGTGGTCGATGTGGATGGGGGGGTCAGGCCCTCTGTCAGTTCGCTGGTTAGTTTTTATTATCCCCAGAGAGGAGAAGTGGGCATGTGTTTGGCAGGTGAAAAGGGCGGATTCTGTTTCAGAGAATGAAACAGGATCCGCATGCTCATCCCGTTCCTTTTGGAAACTTTTGCTTCATCAGCTGGGAATCCACCATGGTTCTATATACTCCTCTATGTGTGGGCACAGGTAACTGGCTTGTTCCAAGAAGTATGCCGCAGAGCTTTTCAATTAAGCAGTACGTTGAAAATTATTTGCAGGTTTTCAGCGTTTCACCATAATTTTGATAACGTTTGTATGTGTCTCCTGAAACCCAATATGGCTGCCAAGGACATAAGTATGCTGAGGCGTAGCTGACTTCGTGTTGCCTATTTTTGTTAGTGGAGACTGACAAGAAGCCATTCTTCTAAGTATCATCCCACCACCATTTTTCCATTGTTTAAAAATGCAGGGAAATTTTGCAAGTTAGCATTATAATTAGTAGCTGGAGGGTACTGTTTTTTTTTTGTGGGGTCAGTGTGGATGGGTTGGTCAGGCCATCTGTCAATTCACTGGTTTGTTTTTATTATCCTCAGAGAGGAGAAGTGGGCATGTGTTTGGCAGGTGAAAAGTGCGGATTCTGTTTCAGAGAATTAAACAGGATCCGCATGGTCATCTCATTCCTTTAAGAATCCTTTGCTTCATCAGCTGGGATTCCACCATGTTTCTATATACTCCTCTATGCGTGGGCACAGGTACCTGGCTTGTTCCAAGAAGTATGCTTGAGAGTTTTCAAATTAACCAGTACGTGGAAAATTATTTGCAGGTTTTCAGCGTTTCACCATAATTTTGATAACATTTGTATGTGCCTCCTGAAACCCAAGAAGGCTGCGACGGACATAACTATGCTGAGGAGTAGCTGACTTGGTGTTGCCTATTTTTGTTAGTGGAGACTGACAAGAAGCCATTCTTCTAAGTATCATCCCACCACCATTTTTCCATTGTTTTAAAATGCAGGGAAATTTTGCAAGTTAGCATTATAATTAGTAGCTGGAGGGCACGGTTTTTTTTTGTGTGTTATCGATGTGGATGGGGGGGTCAAGCCCTCTGTCAGTTCGCTGGTTAGTTTTTATTATCCCCAGAGAGGAGAAGGGGGCATGTGTTTGGCAGGTGAAAAGGGCGGATTCTGTTTCAGAGAATTAACGATGATCCCCATGGTAATCCCGTTCCTTTAATAATCCTTTACTTCATCAGCTGGAAATCCACCATGGTTCTATATACTCCTCTTTGCGTGGGAACAAGTAACTGGCTGGTTCCAAGAAGTATGCCTCAGAGCTTTTCAATTAACCACTACGTTGAAAATTATTTGCAGGTGTTCAGCGTTTCACCCTAATTGTGATAACGTTTGTTTGTGCCTCCTGAAACCGAAGAAGGCTGCGACGGACATAACTATTCTGCGGAGTAGCTGACTTGGTGTCACCTATTTTTGTTAGTGGAGACTGACAAGAAGCCATTCTTCTAAGTATCATCCCACCACCATTTTTCCATTGTTTTAAAATGCAGGGAAATTTTGCCAGTTAGTATTATAATTAGTAGCTGGAGGGTACTTTTTTTTTTTTTGTGGGGTCGGTGTGGATGGGGGTGCAAGGCCCTCTAGATGTTCGCTGGTTTGTTTTTATTATCCCCAGAGAGGAGAAGTGGGCATGTTGTTGGCAGGTGAAAAGTGCGGATTCTGTTTCAAGGAATTAAAGAGGATCCGCATTGTCATCCGCTTCCTTTAAGAATCCTTTGCTTCATCATCTGGGAAACCACCATGGTTCTATATACTCCCGTATGGGTGAGCACAGGTTACTGGCTTGTTCCAAGAAGTATGTCACAGAGCTTTTCAAATAAAAAGTACATTGAAAATTATTTGCAGGTGTTCAGTGTTTCATCATAATTGCGACAACGTTTGTATGTGCCTTGAAACCCAAGATGGCTGCCACGGACATAACTATGCTGAGGCGTAGCTGACTTGGTTTTGCCAATTTTTGTTAGTGGAGACTGACAAGAAGCCATTCTTCTAAGTATCATGCCGCCATCATTTTTCCGTTGGTTAAAAATGAAGGGAAATTTTGGAAGTTAGCATTATAATTAGTAGCTGGAGGGTATGGTTTTTTTTTTGTGTGTGGTCGATATGGATGGGGGGGTCAGGCCCTCTGTCAGTTAGCTGGTTAGTTTTTATTATCCCCAGAGAGGAGAAGTGGGCATGTGTTTGGCAGGTGAAAAGGGCGGATTCTGTTTCAGAGAATTAACGATGATCCCCATGCCTATCCCGTTCCTTTAATAATCCTTTACTTCATCAGCTGGAAATCCACCATGGTTCTATATACTCCTCTTTGCGTGGGAACAGGTAACTGGCTTGTTCCAAGAAGTATGCCGCAGAGCTTTTCAATTAACGAGTATGTTGAAAATTATTTGCAGGTGTTCAGCGTTTCACCATAATTGTGATAACGTTTGTTTGTGCCTCCTGAGACCCAAGATGGCTGCCACGAACATAACGATGCTGAGGCGTAGCTGACTTGGTTTTGCCTATTTTTGTTAGTGGAGACTGACAAGAATCCATTCTTCTAAGTATCATCTCACCATGATTTTTCCATTGTTTAAAAATGCAGGAAAATTTTGCAAGTTAGCATTATAATTAGTAGCTGGAGAGTACTTTTTTTTTTTTTTTGTGGTGTCAGTGTGGATGGGTTGGTCAGGCCATCTGTCAATTCACTGGTTTGTTTTTATTATCCCCAGAGAGGAGAAGTGGGCAAGTGTTTGGCACATTAAAAGTGCGGATTCTGTTTCAGAGAATTAAACAGGATCCGCATGGTCATCTCATTCCTTTAAGAATCCTTTGCTTCATCAGCTGGGATTCCACCATGTTTCTATATACTCCTCTATGCGTGGGCACAGGTACCTGGCTTGTTCCAAGAAGTATGCCGCAGAGCTTTTCAATTAACCACTACGTTGAAAATTATTTGCAGGTTTTCAGCGTTTCACCATAATTTTGATAACGTTTGTATGTGCCTCCTGAAACCCAAGAAGGCTGCGACGGACATAACTATGCTGAGGAGTAGCTGACTTGGTGTTGCCGATTTTTGTTAGTGGAGACTGACAAGAAGCCATTCTTCTAAGTATCATCCCGCCACCATTTTTCCATTGTTTTAAAATGCAGGGAAATTTTGCAAGTTAGCATTATAATTAGTAGCTGGAGGGCACGGTTTTTTTTTGTGTGTTATCGATGTGGATGGGGGGGTCAAGCCCTCTGTCAGTTCGCTGGTTAGTTTTTATTGTCCCCAGAGAGGAGAAGGGGGCATGTGTTTGGCAGGTGAAAAGGGCGGATTCTGTTTCAGAGAATTAACGATGATCCCCATGGTAATCCCGTTCCTTTGATAATCCTTTACTTCATCAGCTGGAAATCCACCATGGTTCTATATACTCCTCTTTGCGTGGGAACAAGTAACTGGCTGGTTCCAAGAAGTATGCCTCAGAGCTTTTCAATTAACCACTACGTTGAAAATTATTTGCAGGTGTTCAGCGTTTCACCCTAATTGTGATAACGTTTGTTTGTGCCTCCTGAAACCGAAGAAGGCTGCGACGGACATAACTATTCTGCGGAGTAGCTGACTTGGTGTCACCTATTTTTGTTAGTGGAGACTGACAAGAAGCCATTCTTCTAAGTATCATCCCACCACCATTTTTCCATTGTTTTAAAATGCAGGGAAATTTTGCCAGTTAGTATTATAATTAGTAGGTGGAGGGTACTTTTTTTTTTTTTGTGGGGTCGGTGTGGATGGGGGTGCAAGGCCCTCTAGATGTTCGCTGGTTTGTTTTTATTATCCCCAGAGAGGAGAAGTGGGCATGTTGTTGGCAGGTGAAAAGTGCGGATTCTGTTTCAAGGAATTAAAGAGGATCCGCATTGTCATCCGCTTCCTTTAAGAATCCTTTGCTTCATCATCTGGGAAACCACCATGGTTCTATATACTCCCGTATGGGTGAGCACAGGTTACTGGCTTGTTCCAAGAAGTATGTCACAGAGCTTTTCAAATAAAAAGTACATTGAAAATTATTTGCAGGTGTTCAGTGTTTCATCATAATTGCGACAACGTTTGTATGTGCCTTGAAACCCAAGATGGCTGCCACGGACATAACTATGCTGAGGCGTAGCTGACTTGGTTTTGCCAATTTTTGTTAGTGGAGACTGACAAGAAGCCATTCTTCTAAGTATCATGCCGCCATCATTTTTCCGTTGCTTAAAAATGAAGGGAAATTTTGGAAGTTAGCATTATAATTAGTAGCTGGAGGGTATGGTTTTTTTTTTGTGTGTGGTCGATATGGATGGGGGGGTCAGGCCCTCTGTCAGTTAGCTGGTTAGTTTTTATTATCCCCAGAGAGGAGAAGTGGGCATGTGTTTGGCAGGTGAAAAGGGCGGATTCTGTTTCAGAGAATTAACGATGATCCCCATGCCTATCCCGTTCCTTTAATAATCCTTTACTTCATCAGCTGGAAATCCACCATGGTTCTATATACTCCTCTTTGCGTGGGAACAGGTAACTGGCTTGTTCCAAGAAGTATGCCGCAGAGCTTTTCAATTAACGAGTACGTTGAAAATTATTTGCAGGTGTTCAGCGTTTCACCATAATTGTGATAACGTTTGTTTGTGCCTCCTGAGACCCAAGATGGCTGCCACGAACATAACGATGCTGAGGCGTAGCTGACTTGGTTTTGCCTATTTTTGTTAGTGGAGACTGACAAGAATCCATTCTTCTAAGTATCATCTCACCATGATTTTTCCATTGTTTAAAAATGCAGGAAAATTTTGCAAGTTAGCATTATAATTAGTAGCTGGAGGGTACTTTTTTTTTTTTTTTTGTGGGGTCAGTGTGGATGGGTTGGTCAGGCCATCTGTCAATTCACTGGTTTGTTTTTATTATCCCCAGAGAGGAGAAGTGGGCATGTGTTTGGCAGGTGAAAAGGGCGGATTCTGTTTCAGAGAATTAAACAGGATCCGCATGGTCATCTCATTCCTTTAAGAATTCTTTGCTTCATCAGCTGGAAATCCACCATGTTTCTATATACTTCTCTATGCGTGGGCACAGGTACCTGGCTTGTTCCAAGAAGTATGCCGCAGAGCTTTTCAATTAACCACTACGTTGAAAATTATTTGCATGTTTTCAGCGTTTCACCATAATTTTGATAACGTTTGTATGTGCCTCCTGAAACCCAAGAAGGCTGCGACGGACATAACTATGCTGAGGAGTAGCTGACTTGGTGTTGCCGATTTTTGTTAGTGGAGACTGACAAGAAGCCATTCTTCTAAGTATCATGCCGCCATCATTTTTCCGTTGGTTAAAAATGAAGGGAAATTTTGGAAGTTAGCATTATAATTAGTAGCTGGAGCGTACGGTTTTTTTTCTGTGTGGTCGATGTGGATTGGGGGCTCAGGCCCTCTGTCAGTTAGCTGGTTCGTTTTTATTATCCCCAGAGAGGAGAAGTGGGCATGTGTTTGGCAGGTGAAAAGTGCGGATTCTGTTTCAGAGAATTAAACAGGATCCGCATGGTTATCTCATTCCTTTAAGAATCCTTTGCTTCATCAGCTGGGATTCTACCATGTTTCTATATACTCCTCTATGCGTGGGCACAGGTACCTGGCTTGTTCCAAGAAGTATGCTGGAGAGTTTTCAAATTAAGCAGTAGGTTGAAAATTATTTGCAGGTTTTCAGCGTTTCACCATAATTTTGATAACGTTTGTATGTGCCTCCTGAAACCCAAGAAGGCTGCGAGGGACATAACTATGCTGAGGAGTAGCTGACTTGGTGTTGCCTATTTTTGTTTGTGGAGACTGACAAGAAGCCATTCTTCTAAGTATCATCCCACCACCATTTTTCCATTGTTTTATAATGCAGGGAATTGTTGCAAGTTAGCATTATAATTAGTAGCTGGAGGGTACGGTTTTTTTTTGTGTGTTATCATGTGAATGGGGGGGTCAAGCCCTCTGTCAGTTCGCTGGTTAGTTTTTATTATAACCAGAGAGGAGAAGTGGGCATGTGTTTGGCAGGAGAAAAGGGCGGATTCTGTTTCAGAGAATTAACGATGATCCCAATGGTCATCCCGTTCCTTTAATAATCCTTTACTTCATCAGCTGGAAATCCACCATGGTTCTATATACTCCTCTGTGCGTGGGAACAGGTAACTGGCTTGTTCCAAGAAGTATGCCGCAGAGCTTTTCAATTAACCAGTACGTTGAAAATTATTTTTAGGTGTTCAGCGTTTCACCATAATTGTGATAACGTGTGTATGTGCCTACTGAAACCAAATATGGCTGTTACGGAAATAACTATGCTGAGGCGTAGCTGACTTGGTGTTGCCTTTTTTTGTCAGTGGAGACTGACAAGAAGCCATTCTTCTAAGTATCATCCCACCATCATTTCTCCATTGTTTAAAAATGCAGGGAAATTTTGAAAATTGGCATTAAAATTAGTAGCTGGAGGGTACTTTTTTTTTTTTGTGGGGTCAGTCAGGATGGGTGTTCAGGCCCTCTGTCAGATCGCTGGTTAGTTTTTATTATAACCAGAGAGGAGAAGTGGGCATGTGTTTGGCTGGTGAAAAGGGCGAATTCTGTTTCAGAGAATTAACGATGATCCCCATGGTCATCCCGTTTCTTTAAAATCCTTAACTTCAAAAGCTGGAAATCCACCATGGTTCTATATACTCCTCTGTGCGTGGGAACAGGTAACTGGCTTGTTCCAAGAAGTATGCCGCAGAGCTTTTCAATTAACCAGTACGTTGAAAATTATTTGCAGGTGTTCAGCGTTTCACCATAATTGTGATAACGTTTGTTTGTGCCTCCTGAAACCCAAGAAGGCTGCGACGGACATAACTATGCTGAGGAGTAGCTGACTTGGTGTTGCCTATTTTTGTTAGTGGAGACTGACAAGAAGCCATTCTTCTAAGTGTCATCCCACCATCATTTCTCCATTGTTTAAAAATGCAGGGAAATTTTGCAAATTGGCATTATACTTAGTAGCTGGAGGGTACTTTCTTTTTGTGGGGTCGGTGAGGATGGGTGTTCAGGCCCTCTGTCAGATCGCTGGTTTGTTTTTATATCGCCAGAGAAGAGTAGTGGGCATGTGTTTGGCAGGTGAAAAGGGCGGATTCTGTTTCAGAGAATTAAACAGGATCCGCATGGTCATCTCATTCCTTTAAGGATCCTTTGCTTCATCAGCTGGGATTCCACCATGTTTCTATATACTCCTCTATGCGTGGGCACAGGTACCTGGCTTGTTCCAAGAAGTATGCCGCAGAGCTTTTCAATTAACCACTACGTTGAAAATTATTTGCAGGTTTTCAGCGTTTCACCATGATTTTGATAACGTTTGTATGTGCCTCCTGAAACCCAAGGTTGCTGCCACGAACATAACGATGCTGAGGCGTAGCTGATTTGGTTTTGCCTATTTTTGTTAGTGGAGACTGACAAGAATCCATTCTTCTAAGTATCATCTCACCATCATTTTTCCATTGTTTAAAAATGCAGGAAAATTTTGCAAGTTAGCATTATAATTAGTAGCTGGAGGCTAGGTTGTTTTTTTTTTTTTTCCTGTGGGGTAGGTGTGGATGTGTTGGTCAGGCCCTCTGTCAGTTCGCTGGTTTGTTTTTATTATCCCCAGAGGAGAAATGGGTATTAGTATGGCAGGTGAAAACTGCGGATCTGTTTCAGAGAATTAAACAGGATCCGCATGGTAATCCCGTTCCTTTAAGAATCCTTTGCTTCATGAGCTGGGAATCCACCATGGTTCTATATACTTCTCTATGCGTGGGCACAGGAAACTGGCTTGTTCCAAGAAGTATGCCTCAGAGCTTTTCAATTAAGCAGTATGTTGAAAATCCTTTGCAGGTTTTCAGCGTTTCACCATAATTGTGATAACGTGTGTATGTGCCTACTGAAACCAAATATGGCTGCTACGGACATAACTATGCTGAGGCGTAGCTGACTTGGTGTTGCCTATTTTTGTCAGTGGAGACTGACAAGAAGCCATTCTTCTAAGTATCATCCCACCATCATTTCTCCATTGTTTAAAAATGCAGGGAAATTTTGCAAATTGGCATTAAAATTAGTAGCTGGAGGGTACTTTTTTTTTTTTGTGGGGTCGGTCAGGATGGGTGTTCAGGCCCTCTGTCAGATCGCTGGTTTGTTTTTATTATCCCCAGAGAAGAGTAGTGGGCATGTGTTTGGCAGGTGAAAAGTGCGGATTCTGTTTCAGAGAATTAAACATGATCCGCATGGTTATCTCATTCCTTTAAGAATCCTTTGCTTCATCAGCTGGGATTCCACCATGTTTCTATATACTCCTCTATGCGTGGGCACAGGTACCTGGCTTGTTCCAAGAAGTATGCTGGAGAGTTTTCAAATTAACCAGTACGTTGAAAATTATTTGCAGGTTTTCAGCGTTTCACCATAATTTTGATAACGTTTGTATGTGCCTCCTGAAACCCAGGAAGGCTGCGACAGACATAACTATGCTGCGGAGTAGCTGACTTGGTGTTGCCTATTTTTGTTAGTGGAGACTGACAAGAAGCCATTCTTCTAAGTATCATCCCACAACCATTTTTCCATTGTTTTAAAATGCAGGGTAATTTTGCAAGTTAGCATTATAATTAGTAGCTGGAGGGTACGGTTTTTTTTGTGTGTGTGGTCGATGTGGATGGGGGGGTCAGGCCCTCTGTCAGTTCGCTGGTTAGTTTTTATTATCCCCAGAGAGGAGAAGTGGGCATGTGTTTGTCAGGTGAAAAGGGCGGATTCACTTTCAGAGAATTAACGATGATCCCCATGGTCATCCCGTTCCTTTAATAATCCTTAACTTCATCAGCTGGAAATCCACCATGGTTCTATATACTCCTCTTTGCGTGTGAACAGGTAACTGGCTTGTTCCAAGAAGTATGCCGCAGAGCTTTTCAATTAACCAGTACGTTGAAAATTATTTGCAGGTGTTCAGCGTTTCACCATAATTGTGATAACGTTTGTTTGTGCCTCCTGAAACCCAAGAAGGTTGCCATGAACATAACTATGCTGAGGCGTAGCTGACTTGGTGTTGCCTATTTTTGTTAGTGGAAACTGACAAGAATCCATTCTTCTAAGTATCATCTCACCATCATTTTTCCATTGTTTAAAAATGCAGGAAAATTTTGCAAGTTAGCATTATAATTAGTAGTTGGAGGGTACGGTTTTTTTTCTGTGTGTGGTCGATGTGGATTGGGGGGTCAGGCCCTCTGTCAGTTAGCTGGTTAGTTTTTATTATCCCCAGAGAGGAGAAGTGGGCATGTGTTTGGCAGGTGAAAAGGGCGGATTCTGTTTCAGAGAATTAACGATGATCCCCATGGTCATCCCGTTCCTTTAATAATCCTTTACTTCATCAGCTGGAAATCCACCATGGTTCTATATACTCCTCTTTGCGTGGGAACAGGTAACTGGCTTGTTCCAAGAAGTATGCCGCAGAGCTTTTCAATTAACGAGTACGTTGAAAATTATTTGCAGGTGTTCAGCGTTTCACCATAATTGTGATAACGTTTGTTTGTGCCTCCTGAGACCCAAGATGGCTGCCACGAACATAACGATGCTGAGGCGTAGCTGACTTGGTTTTGCCTATTTTTGTTAGTGGAGACTGACAAGAATCCATTCTTCTAAGTATCATCTCACCATGATTTTTCCATTGTTTAAAAATGCAGGAAAATTTTGCAAGTTAGCATTATAATTAGTAGCTGGAGAGTACTTTTTTTTTTTTTTGTGGGGTCAGTGTGGATGGGTTGGTCAGGCCATCTGTGAATTAACTGGTTTGTTTTTATTATCCCCAGAGAGGAGAAGTGGGCAAGTGTTTGGCACATTAAAAGTGCGGATTCTGTTTCAGAGAATTAAACAGGATCCGCATGGTCATCTCATTCCTTTAAGAATCCTTTGCTTCATCAGCTGGGATTCCACCATGTTTCTATATACTCCTCTATGCGTGGGCACAGGTACCTGGCTTGTTCCAAGAAGTATGCCGCAGAGCTTTTCAATTAACCACTACGTTGAAAATTATTTGCAGGTTTTCAGCGTTTCACCATAATTTTGATAACCTTTGTATGTGCCTCCTGAAACCCAAGAAGGCTGCGACGGACATAACTATGCTGTGGAGTAGCTGACTTGGTGTTGCCGATTTTTGTTAGTGGAGACTGACAAGAAGCCATTCTTCTAAGTATCATGCCGCCATCATTTTTCCGTTGGTTAAAAATGAAGGGAAATTTTGGAAGTTAGCATTATAATTAGTAGCTGGAGGGTACGGTTTTTTTTTGTGTGTTATCGATGTGGATGGGGGGGTCAAGCCCTCTGTCAGTTCGCTGGTTAGTTTTTATTATCCCCAGAGAGGAGAAGTGGGCATGTGTTTGGCAGGTGAAAATGGCGGATTCTGTTTCAGAGAATTAACGATGATCCCCAAGGTAATCCCATTCCTTTGATAATCCATTACTTCATCAGCTGGAAATCCACCATGGTTCTATATACTCCTCTTTGCGTGGGAACAAGTAACTGGCTGGTTCCAAGAAGTATGCCGCAGAGCTTTTCAATTAACCACTACGTTGAAAATTATTTGCAGGTGTTCAGCGTTTCACCCTAATTGTTATAACGTTTGTTTGTGCCTCCTGAAACCCAAGAAGGCTGCGACGGACATAACTATTCTGCGGAGTAGCTGACTTGGTGTCACCTATTTTTGTTAGTGGAGACTGACAAGAAGCCATTCTTCTAAGTATCATCCCACCACCATTTTTCCATTGTTTTAAAATGCAGGGAAATTTTGCCAGTTAGTATTATAATTAGTAGCTGGAGGGTACTTTTTTTTTTTGTGGGGTCGGTGTGGATGGGGGTGCAAGGCCCTCTAGATGTTCGCTGGTTTGTTTTTATTATCTCCAGAGAGGAGAAGTGGGCATGTTGTTGGCAGGTGAAAAGTGCGGATTCTGTTTCAAGGAATTAAAGAGGATCCGCATTGTCATCCGCTTCCTTTAAGAATCCTTTGCTTCATCATCTGGGAAACCACCATGGTTCTATATACTCCCGTATGGGTGAGCACAGGTTACTGGCTTGTTCCAAGAAGTATGTCACAGAGCTTTTCAAATAAAAAGTACATTGAAAATTATTTGCAGGTGTTCAGTGTTTCATCATAATTGCGACAACGTTTGTATGTGCCTTGAAACCCAAGATGGCTGCCACGGACATAACTATGCTGAGTCGTAGCTGACTTGGTTTTGGCAATTTTTGTTAGTGGAGACTGACAAGAAGCCATTCTTCTAAGTATCATGCCGCCATCATTTTTCCGTTGGTTAAAAATGAAGGGAAATTTTGGAAGTTAGCATTATAATTAGTAGCTGGAGGGTATTGTTTTTTTTTTTGTGTGTGGTCGATATGGATGGGGGGGTCAGGCCCTCTGTCAGTTAGCTGGTTAGTTTTTATTATCCCCAGAGAGGAGAAGTGGGCATGTGTTTGGCAGGTGAATAGGGCGGATTCTGTTTCAGAGAATTAACGATGATCCCCATGCCTATCCCGTTCCTTTAATAATCCTTTACTTCATCAGCTGGAAATCCACCATTGTTCTATATACTCCTCTCTGCGTGGGAACAGGTAACTGGCTTGTTCCAAGAAGTATGCCGCAGAGCTTTTCAATTAACGAGTACGTTGAAAATTATTTGCAGGTGTTCAGCGTTTCACCATAATTGTGATAACGTTTGTTTGTGCCTCCTGAGACCCAAGATGGCTGCCACGAACATAACGATGCTGAGGCGTAGCTGACTTGGTTTTGCCTATTTTTGTTAGTGGAGACTGACAAGAATCCATTCTTCTAAGTATCATCTCACCATCATTTTTCCATTGTTTAAAAATGCAGGAAAATTTTGCAAGTTAGCATTATAATTAGTAGCTGGAGAGTACTTTTTTTTTTTTTGTGGGGTCAGTGTGGATGGGTTGGTCAGACCATCTGTCAATTCACTGGTTTGTTTTTATTATCCCCAGAGAGGAGAAGTGGGCATGTGTTTGGCACGTTAAAAGTGCGGATTCTGTTTCAGAGAATTAAACAGGATCCGCATGGTCATCTCATTCCTTTAAGAATTCTTTGCTTCATCAGCTGGGATTCCACCATGTTTCTATATACTCCTCTATGCGTGGGCACAGGTACCTGGCTTGTTCCAAGAAGTATGCCGCAGAGCTTTTCAATTAACCACTACGTTGAAAATTATTTGCATGTTTTCAGCGTTTCACCATAATTTTGATAACGTTTGTATGTGCCTCCTGAAACCCAAGAAGGCTGCGACGGACATAACTATGCTGAGGAGTAGCTGACTTGGTGTTGCCGATTTTTGTTAGTGGAGACTGACAAGAAGCCATTCTTCTAAGTATCATGCCGCCATCATTTTTCCGTTGGTTAAAAATGAAGGGAAATTTTGGAAGTTAGCATTATAATTAGTAGCTGGAGCGTACGGTTTTTTTTTCTGTGTCGTCGATGTGGATTGGGGGCTCAGGCCCTCTGTCAGTTAGCTGGTTCGTTTTTATTATCCCCAGAGAGGAGAAGTGGGCATGTGTTTGGCAGGTGAAAAGTGCGGATTCTGTTTCAGAGAATTAAACAGGATCCGCATGGTTATCTCATTCCTTTAAGAAGACTTTGCTTCATCAGCTGGGATTCTACCATGTTTCTATATACTCCTCTATGCGTGGGCACAGGTACCTGGCTTGTTCCAAGAAGTATGCTGGAGAGTTTTCAAATTAAGCAGTAGGTTGAAAATTATTTGCAGGTTTTCAGCGTTTCACCATAATTTTGATAACGTTTGTATGTGCCTCCTGAAACCCAAGAAGGCTGCGAGGGACATAACTATGCTGAGGAGTAGCTGACTTGGTGTTGCCTATTTTTGTTTGTGGAGGCTGACAAGAAGCCATTCTTCTAAGTATCATCCCACCACCATTTTTCCATTGTTTTATAATGCAGGGAATTGTTGCAAGTTAGCATTATAATTAGTAGCTGGAGGGTACGGTTTTTTTTTGTGTGTTATCATGTGAATGGGGGGGTCAAGCCCTCTGTCAGTTCGCTGGTTAGTTTTTATTATAACCAGAGAGGAGAAGTGGGCATGTGTTTGGCAGGAGAAAAGGGCGGATTCTGTTTCAGAGAATTAACGATGATCCCAATGGTCATCCCGTTCCTTTAATAATCCTTTATTTCATCAGCTGGAAATCCACCATGGTTCTATATACTCCTCTTTGCGTGGGAACAGGTAACTGGCTTGTTCCAAGAAGTATGCCGCAGAGCTTTTCAATTAACCAGTACGTTGAAAATTATTTGTAGGTGTTCAGCGTTTCACCATAATTGTGATAACGTGTGTATGTGCCTACTGAAACCAAATATGGCTGTTACGGAAATAACTATGCTGAGGCGTAGCTGACTTGGTATTGCCTTTTTTTGTCAGTGGAGACTGACAAGAAGCCATTCTTCTAAGTATCATCCCACCATCATTTCTCCATTGTTTAAAAATGCAGGGAAATTTTGCAAATTGGCATTATAATTAGTAGCTGGAGGGTATTTTTTTTTTGTGGGGTCGGTCAGGATGGGTGTTCAGGCCCTCTGTAAGATCGCTGGTTTGTTTTTATTATCGCCAGAGAAGAGTAGTGGGCATGTGTTTGGCAGGTGAAAAGGGCGGATTCTGTTTCAGAGAATTAAACAGGATCCGCATGGTCATCTCATTCCTTTAAGAATCCTTTGCTTCATCAGCTGGGATTCCACCATGTTTCTATATACTCCTCTATGCGTGGGCACAGGTACCTGGCTTGTTCCAAGAAGTATGCCGCAGAGCTTTTCAATTAACCACTACGTTGAAAATTATTTGCAGGTTTTCAGCGTTTCACCATAATTTTGATAACCTTTGTATGTGCCTCCTGAAACCCAAGAAGGCTGCGACGGACATAACTATGCTGTGGAGTAGCTGACTTGGTGTTGCCGATTTTTGTTAGTGGAGACTGACAAGAAGCCATTCTTCTAAGTATCATGCCGCCATCATTTTTCCGTTGGTTAAAAATGAAGGGAAATTTTGGAAGTTAGCATTATAATTAGTAGCTGGAGGGTACGGTTTTTTTTTGTGTGTTATCGATGTGGATGGGGGGGTCAAGCCCTCTGTCAGTTAGCTGGTTAGTTTTTATTATCCCCAGAGAGGAGAAGTGGGCATGTGTTTGGCAGGTGAAAATGGCGGATTCTGTTTCAGAGAATTAACGATGATCCCCAAGGTAATCCCATTCCTTTGATAATCCTTTACTTCATCAGCTGGAAATCCACCATGGTTCTATATACTCCTCTTTGCGTGGGAACAAGTAACTGGCTGGTTCCAAGAAGTATGCCGCAGAGCTTTTCAATTAACCACTACGTTGAAAATTATTTGCAGGTGTTCAGCGTTTCACCCTAATTGTTATAACGTTTGTTTGTGCCTCCTGAAACCCAAGAAGGCTGCGACGGACATAACTATTCTGCGGAGTAGCTGACTTGGTGTCACCTATTTTTGTTAGTGGAGACTGACAAGAAGCCATTCTTCTAAGTATCATCCCACCACCATTTTTCCATTGTTTTAAAATGCAGGGAAATTTTGCCAGTTAGTATTATAATTAGTAGCTGGAGGGTACTTTTTTTTTTTGTGGGGTCGGTGTGGATGGGGGTGCAAGGCCCTCTAGATGTTCGCTGGTTTGTTTTTATTATCTCCAGAGAGGAGAAGTGGGCATGTTGTTGGCAGGTGAAAAGTGCGGATTCTGTTTCAAGGAATTAAAGAGGATCCGCATTGTCATCCGCTTCCTTTAAGAATCCTTTGCTTCATCATCTGGGAAACCACCATGGTTCTATATACTCCCGTATGGGTGAGCACAGGTTACTGGCTTGTTCCAAGAAGTATGTCACAGAGCTTTTCAAATAAAAAGTACATTGAAAATTATTTGCAGGTGTTCAGTGTTTCATCATAATTGCGACAACGTTTGTATGTGCCTTGAAACCCAAGATGGCTGCCACGGACATAACTATGCTGAGGCGTAGCTGACTTGGTTTTGGCAATTTTTGTTAGTGGAGACTGACAAGAAGCCATTCTTCTAAGTATCATGCCGCCATCATTTTTCCGTTGGTTAAAAATGAAGGGAAATTTTGGAAGTTAGCATTATAATTAGTAGCTGGAGGGTATTGTTTTTTTTTTTGTGTGTGGTCGATATGGATGGGGGGGTCAGGCCCTCTGTCAGTTAGCTGGTTAGTTTTTATTATCCCCAGAGAGGAGAAGTGGGCATGTGTTTGGCAGGTGAAAAGGGCGGATTCTGTTTCAGAGAATTAACGATGATCCCCATGCCTATCCCGTTCCTTTAATAATCCTTTACTTCATCAGCTGGAAATCCACCATTGTTCTATATACTCCTCTCTGCGTGGGAACAGGTAACTGGCTTGTTCCAAGAAGTATGCCGCAGAGCTTTTCAATTAACGAGTACGTTGAAAATTATTTGCAGGTTTTCAGCGTTTCACCATAATTGTGATAACGTTTGTTTGTGCCTCCTGAGACCCAAGATGGCTGCCACGAACATAACGATGCTGAGGCCTAGCTGACTTGGTTTTGCCTATTTTTGTTAGTGGAGACTGACAAGAATCCATTCTTCTAAGTATCATCTCACCATGATTTTTCCATTGTTTAAAAATGCAGGAAAATTTTGCAAGTTAGCATTATAATTAGTAGCTGGAGAGTACTTTTTTTTTTTTTGTGGGGTCAGTGTGGATGGGTTGGTCAGACCATCTGTCAATTCACTGGTTTGTTTTTATTATCCCCAGAGAGGAGAAGTGGGCATGTGTTTGGCACGTTAAAAGTGCGGATTCTGTTTCAGAGAATTAAACAGGATCCGCATGGTCATCTCATTCCTTTAAGAATTCTTTGCTTCATCAGCTGGGATTCCACCATGTTTCTATATACTCCTCTATGCGTGGGCACAGGTACCTGGCTTGTTCCAAGAAGTATGCCGCAGAGCTTTTCAATTAACCACTACGTTGAAAATTATTTGCAGGTGTTCAGCGTTTCACCATAATTTTGATAACGTTTGTATGTGCCTCCTGAAACCCAAGAAGGCTGCGACGGACATAACTATGCTGAGGAGTAGCTGACTTGGTGTTGCCGATTTTTGTTAGTGGAGACTGACAAGAAGCCATTCTTCTAAGTATCATGCCGCCATCATTTTTCCGTTGGTTAAAAATGAAGGGAAATTTTGGAAGTTAGCATTATAATTAGTAGCTGGAGCGTACGGTTTTTTTTTCTGTGTCGTCGATGTGGATTGGGGGCTCAGGCCCTCTGTCAGTTAGCTGGTTCGTTTTTATTATCCCCAGAGAGGAGAAGTGGGCATGTGTTTGGCAGGTGAAAAGTGCGGATTCTGTTTCAGAGAATTAAACAGGATCCGCATGGTTATCTCATTCCTTTAAGAAGACTTTGCTTCATCAGCTGGGATTCTACCATGTTTCTATATACTCCTCTATGCGTGGGCACAGGTACCTGGCTTGTTCCAAGAAGTATGCTGGAGAGTTTTCAAATTAAGCAGTAGGTTGAAAATTATTTGCAGGTTTTCAGCGTTTCACCATAATTTTGATAACGTTTGTATGTGCCTCCTGAAACCCAAGAAGGCTGCGAGGGACATAACTATGCTGAGGAGTAGCTGACTTGGTGTTGCCTATTTTTGTTTGTGGAGGCTGACAAGAAGCCATTCTTCTAAGTATCATCCCACCACCATTTTTCCATTGTTTTATAATGCAGGGAATTGTTGCAAGTTAGCATTATAATTAGTAGCTGGAGGGTACGGTTTTTTTTTGTGTGTTATCATGTGAATGGGGGGGTCAAGCCCTCTGTCAGTTCGCTGGTTAGTTTTTATTATAACCAGAGAGGAGAAGTGGGCATGTGTTTGGCAGGAGAAAAGGGCGGATTCTGTTTCAGAGAATTAACGATGATCCCAATGGTCATCCCGTTCCTTTAATAATCCTTTATTTCATCAGCTGGAAATCCACCATGGTTCTATATACTCCTCTTTGCGTGGGAACAGGTAACTGGCTTGTTCCAAGAAGTATGCCGCAGAGCTTTTCAATTAACCAGTACGTTGAAAATTATTTGTAGGTGTTCAGCGTTTCACCATAATTGTGATAACGTGTGTATGTGCCTACTGAAACCAAATATGGCTGTTACGGAAATAACTATGCTGAGGCGTAGCTGACTTGGTATTGCCTTTTTTTGTCAGTGGAGACTGACAAGAAGCCATTCTTCTAAGTATCATCCCACCATCATTTCTCCATTGTTTAAAAATGCAGGGAAATTTTGCAAATTGGCATTATAATTAGTAGCTGGAGGGTATTTTTTTTTTGTGGGGTCGGTCAGGATGGGTGTTCAGGCCCTCTGTAAGATCGCTGGTTTGTTTTTATTATCGCCAGAGAAGAGTAGTGGGCATGTGTTTGGCAGGTGAAAAGGGCGGATTCTGTTTCAGAGAATTAAACAGGATCCGCATGGTCATCTCATTCCTTTAAGAATCCTTTGCTTCATCAGCTGGGATTCCACCATGTTTCTATATACTCCTCTATGCGTGGGCACAGGTACCTGGCTTGTTCCAAGAAGTATGCCGCAGAGCTTTTCAATTAACCACTACGTTGAAAATTATTTGCAGGTTTTCAGCGTTTCACCATAATTTTGATAACCTTTGTATGTGCCTCCTGAAACCCAAGAAGGCTGCGACGGACATAACTATGCTGTGGAGTAGCTGACTTGGTGTTGCCGATTTTTGTTAGTGGAGACTGACAAGAAGCCATTCTTCTAAGTATCATGCCGCCATCATTTTTCCGTTGGTTAAAAATGAAGGGAAATTTTGGAAGTTAGCATTATAATTAGTAGCTGGAGGGTACGGTTTTTTTTTGTGTGTTATCGATGTGGATGGGGGGGTCAAGCCCTCTGTCAGTTAGCTGGTTAGTTTTTATTATCCCCAGAGAGGAGAAGTGGGCATGTGTTTGGCAGGTGAAAATGGCGGATTCTGTTTCAGAGAATTAACGATGATCCCCAAGGTAATCCCATTCCTTTGATAATCCTTTACTTCATCAGCTGGAAATCCACCATGGTTCTATATACTCCTCTTTGCGTGGGAACAAGTAACTGGCTGGTTCCAAGAAGTATGCCGCAGAGCTTTTCAATTAACCACTACGTTGAAAATTATTTGCAGGTGTTCAGCGTTTCACCCTAATTGTTATAACGTTTGTTTGTGCCTCCTGAAACCCAAGAAGGCTGCGACGGACATAACTATTCTGCGGAGTAGCTGACTTGGTGTCACCTATTTTTGTTAGTGGAGACTGACAAGAAGCCATTCTTCTAAGTATCATCCCACCACCATTTTTCCATTGTTTTAAAATGCAGGGAAATTTTGCCAGTTAGTATTATAATTAGTAGCTGGAGGGTACTTTTTTTTTTTGTGGGGTCGGTGTGGATGGGGGTGCAAGGCCCTCTAGATGTTCGCTGGTTTGTTTTTATTATCTCCAGAGAGGAGAAGTGGGCATGTTGTTGGCAGGTGAAAAGTGCGGATTCTGTTTCAAGGAATTAAAGAGGATCCGCATTGTCATCCGCTTCCTTTAAGAATCCTTTGCTTCATCATCTGGGAAACCACCATGGTTCTATATACTCCCGTATGGGTGAGCACAGGTTACTGGCTTGTTCCAAGAAGTATGTCACAGAGCTTTTCAAATAAAAAGTACATTGAAAATTATTTGCAGGTGTTCAGTGTTTCATCATAATTGCGACAACGTTTGTATGTGCCTTGAAACCCAAGATGGCTGCCACGGACATAACTATGCTGAGGCGTAGCTGACTTGGTTTTGGCAATTTTTGTTAGTGGAGACTGACAAGAAGCCATTCTTCTAAGTATCATGCCGCCATCATTTTTCCGTTGGTTAAAAATGAAGGGAAATTTTGGAAGTTAGCATTATAATTAGTAGCTGGAGGGTATTGTTTTTTTTTTTGTGTGTGGTCGATATGGATGGGGGGGTCAGGCCCTCTGTCAGTTAGCTGGTTAGTTTTTATTATCCCCAGAGAGGAGAAGTGGGCATGTGTTTGGCAGGTGAAAAGGGCGGATTCTGTTTCAGAGAATTAACGATGATCCCCATGCCTATCCCGTTCCTTTAATAATCCTTTACTTCATCAGCTGGAAATCCACCATTGTTCTATATACTCCTCTCTGCGTGGGAACAGGTAACTGGCTTGTTCCAAGAAGTATGCCGCAGAGCTTTTCAATTAACGAGTACGTTGAAAATTATTTGCAGGTTTTCAGCGTTTCACCATAATTGTGATAACGTTTGTTTGTGCCTCCTGAGACCCAAGATGGCTGCCACGAACATAACGATGCTGAGGCCTAGCTGACTTGGTTTTGCCTATTTTTGTTAGTGGAGACTGACAAGAATCCATTCTTCTAAGTATCATCTCACCATGATTTTTCCATTGTTTAAAAATGCAGGAAAATTTTGCAAGTTAGCATTATAATTAGTAGCTGGAGAGTACTTTTTTTTTTTTTGTGGGGTCAGTGTGGATGGGTTGGTCAGACCATCTGTCAATTCACTGGTTTGTTTTTATTATCCCCAGAGAGGAGAAGTGGGCATGTGTTTGGCACGTTAAAAGTGCGGATTCTGTTTCAGAGAATTAAACAGGATCCGCATGGTCATCTCATTCCTTTAAGAATTCTTTGCTTCATCAGCTGGGATTCCACCATGTTTCTATATACTCCTCTATGCGTGGGCACAGGTACCTGGCTTGTTCCAAGAAGTATGCCGCAGAGCTTTTCAATTAACCACTACGTTGAAAATTATTTGCATGTTTTCAGCGTTTCACCATAATTTTGATAACGTTTGTATGTGCCTCCTGAAACCCAAGAAGGCTGCGACGGACATAACTATGCTGAGGAGTAGCTGACTTGGTGTTGCCGATTTTTGTTAGTGGAGACTGACAAGAAGCCATTCTTCTAAGTATCATGCCGCCATCATTTTTCCGTTGGTTAAAAATGAAGGGAAATTTTGGAAGTTAGCATTATAATTAGTAGCTGGAGCGTACGGTTTTTTTTTCTGTGTCGTCGATGTGGATTGGGGGCTCAGGCCCTCTGTCAGTTAGCTGGTTCGTTTTTATTATCCCCAGAGAGGAGAAGTGGGCATGTGTTTGGCAGGTGAAAAGTGCGGATTCTGTTTCAGAGAATTAAACAGGATCCGCATGGTTATCTCATTCCTTTAAGAAGACTTTGCTTCATCAGCTGGGATTCTACCATGTTTCCATATACTCCTCTATGCGTGGGCACAGGTACCTGGCTTGTTCCAAGAAGTATGCTGGAGAGTTTTCAAATTAAGCAGTAGGTTGAAAATTATTTGCAGGTTTTCAGCGTTTCACCATAATTTTGATAACGTTTGTATGTGCCTCCTGAAACCCAAGAAGGCTGCGAGGGACATAACTATGCTGAGGAGTAGCTGACTTGGTGTTGCCTATTTTTGTTTGTGGAGGCTGACAAGAAGCCATTCTTCTAAGTATCATCCCACCACCATTTTTCCATTGTTTTATAATGCAGGGAATTGTTGCAAGTTAGCATTATAATTAGTAGCTGGAGGGTACGGTTTTTTTTTGTGTGTTATCATGTGAATGGGGGGGTCAAGCCCTCTGTCAGTTCGCTGGTTAGTTTTTATTATAACCAGAGAGGAGAAGTGGGCATGTGTTTGGCAGGAGAAAAGGGCGGATTCTGTTTCAGAGAATTAACGATGATCCCAATGGTCATCCCGTTCCTTTAATAATCCTTTATTTCATCAGCTGGAAATCCACCATGGTTCTATATACTCCTCTTTGCGTGGGAACAGGTAACTGGCTTGTTCCAAGAAGTATGCCGCAGAGCTTTTCAATTAACCAGTACGTTGAAAATTATTTGTAGGTGTTCAGCGTTTCACCATAATTGTGATAACGTGTGTATGTGCCTACTGAAACCAAATATGGCTGTTACGGAAATAACTATGCTGAGGCGTAGCTGACTTGGTATTGCCTTTTTTTGTCAGTGGAGACTGACAAGAAGCCATTCTTCTAAGTATCATCCCACCATCATTTCTCCATTGTTTAAAAATGCAGGGAAATTTTGCAAATTGGCATTATAATTAGTAGCTGGAGGGTATTTTTTTTTTGTGGGGTCGGTCAGGATGGGTGTTCAGGCCCTCTGTAAGATCGCTGGTTTGTTTTTATTATCGCCAGAGAAGAGTAGTGGGCATGTGTTTGGCAGGTGAAAAGGGCGGATTCTGTTTCAGAGAATTAAACAGGATCCGCATGGTCATCTCATTCCTTTAAGAATCCTTTGCTTCATCAGCTGGGATTCCACCATGTTTCTGTATACTCCTCCATGCGTGGGCACAGGTACCTGGCTTGTTCCAAGAAGTATGCTGGAGAGTTTTAATATTAACCAGTACGTTGAAAATTATTTGCAGGTTTTCAGGGTTTCACCATAATTTTGATAAGGTTTGTATGTGCGTCCTGAAACCCAAGAAGGCTGCGACGGACATAACTATGCTGAGGAGTAGCTGACTTGGTGTTGCCTATTTTTGTTAGTGGAGACAGACAAGAAGCCATTCTTCTAAGTATAATCCCACCACCATTTTTCCATTGTTTTAAAATGCAGGTAAATTTTGCAAGTTAGCATTATAATTAGTAGCTGGAGGGTACGGTTTTTTTTTGTGTGTGGTCGATGTGGATGGGGGGGTCAGGACCTCTGTCAGTTAGCTGGTTAGTTTTTATTATCCCCAGAGAGGAGAAGTGGGCATGTGTTTGGCAGGTGAAAAGGGCGGATTCTGTTTCAGAGAATTAACGATGATCCCCATGGTCATCCCGTTCCTTTAATAATCCTTTACTTCATCAGCTGGAAATCCACCATGGTTCTATTTACTCCTCTTTGCGTGGGAACAGGTAACTGGCTTGTTCCAAGAAGTATGCCGCAGAGCTTTTCAATTAACCACTACGTTGAAAATTATTTGCAGGTGTTCAGCGTTTCACCATAATTGTGATAACGTTTGTTTGTGCCTCCTGAAACCCAAGATGGCTGCCATGAACATAACGATGCTGAGGAGTAGCTGACTTGGTGTTGCCTATTTTTGTTAGTGGAGACAGACAAGAAGCCATTCTTCTAAGTATCGTCCCACCACCATTTTTGCATTGTTTTAAAATGCAGGGAAATTTTGCAAGTTAGCATTATATTTACTAGCTGGAGGGTACGGTTTTTTTGTGTGTGTGGTCGATGTGGATGGGGGGGTCAGGCCCTCTGTCATTTCACTGGTTAGTTTTTATTATCCCCAGAGAGGAGAAGTGGGCATGTGTTTGGCAGGTGAAAAGTACCGGTTCTGTTTCAGAGAATTAAACAGGATCCGCATGGTCATCTCATTCCTTTAAGGATCCTTTGCTTCATCAGCTGGGATTCCACCATGTTTCTATATACTCCTCTATGCGTGGGCACAGGTACCTGGCTTGTTCCAAGAAGTATGCCGCAGAGCTTTTCAATTAACCACTACGTTGAAAATTATTTGCAGGTTTTCAGCGTTTCACCATAATTTTGATAACGTTTGTATGTGCCTCCTGAACCCAAGAAGGCTGCGACGGACATAACTATGCTGAGGAGTAGCTGACTTGGTGTTGCCTATTTTTGTTAGTGAAGACAGACAAGAAGCCATTCTTCTAAGTATCATCCCACCACCATTTTTCCATTGTTTTAAAATGCAGGGAAATTTTGCAAGTTAGCATTATAGTTAGTAGCTGGAGGGTACGGTTTTTTTTTGTGTATGGTCGATGTGGATGGGGGGCAGGCCCCCTGTCAGTTCGCTGGTTAGTTTTTATTATCCCCAGAGAGGAGAAGTGGGCTTGTGTTTGGCAGGTGAAAAAGGCGGATTCTGTTTCAGAGAATTTACGATGATCCCCATGGTCATCCCGTTTCTTTAAAATCCTTTACTTCATCAACTGGAAATCCACCATGGTTCTATATACTCCTCTTTGCGTGGGAACAAGTAACTGGCTGGTTCCAAGAAGTATGCCTCAGAGCTTTTCAATTAACCACTACGTTGAAAATTATTTGCAGGTGTTCAGCGTTTCACCCTAATTGTGATAACGTTTGTTTGTGCCTCCTGAAACCGAAGAAGGCTGCAACGGACATAACTATTCTGCGGAGTAGCTGACTTGGTGTCACCTATTTTTGTTAGTGGAGACTGACAAGAAGCCATTCTTCTAAGTATCATCCCACCACCATTTTTCCATTGTTTTAAAATGCAGGGAAATTTTGCCAGTTAGTATTATAATTAGTAGCTGGAGGGTACGTTTTTTTTTTTTGTGGGGTCGGTGGGGATGGGGGTGCAAGGCCCTCTAGATGTTCGCTGGTTTGTTTTTATTATCCCCAGAGAGGAGAAGTGGGCATGTTGTTGGCAGGTGAAAAGTGCGGATTCTGTTTCAAGGAATTAAAGAGGATCCGCATTGTCATCCGCTTCCTTTAAGAATCCTTTGCTTCATCATCTGGGAAACCACCATGGTTCTATATACTCCCGTATGGGTGAGCACAGGTTACTGGCTTGTTCCAAGAAGTATGTCACAGAGCTTTTCAAATAAAAAGTACATTGAAAATTATTTGCAGGTGTTCAGTGTTTCATCATAATTGCGACAACGTTTGTATGTGCCTTGAAACCCAAGATGGCTGCCACGGACATAACTATGCTGAGGCGTAGCTGACTTGGTTTTGCCAATTTTTGTTAGTGGAGACTGACAAGAAGCCATTCTTCTAAGGATCATGCCGCCATCATTTTTCCGTTGCTTAAAAATGAAGGGAAATTTTGGAAGTTAGCATTATAATTAGTAGCTGGAGGGTATGGTTTTTTTTTTGTGTGTGGTCGATATGGATGGGGGGGTCAGGCCCTCTGTCAGTTAGCTGGTTAGTTTTTATTATCCCCAGAGAGGAGAAGTGGGCATGTGTTTGGCAGGTGAAAAGGGCGGATTCTGTTTCAGAGAATTAACGATGATCCCCATGCCTATCCCGTTCCTTTAATAATCCTTTACTTCATCAGCTGGAAATCCACCATGGTTCTATATACTCCTCTTTGCGTTGGAACAGGTAACTGGCTTGTTCCAAGAAGTATGCCGCAGAGCTTTTCAATTAACGAGTACGTTGAAAATTATTTGCAGCTGTTCAGCGTTTCACCATAATTGTGATAACGTTTGTTTGTGCCTCCTGATACCCAAGATGGCTGCCACGAACATAACGATGCTGAGGCGTAGCTGACTTGGTTTTGCCTATTTTTGTTAGTGGAGACTGACAAGAATCCATTCTTCTAAGTATCATCTCACCATGATTTTTCCATTGTTTAAAAATGCAGGAAAATTTTGCAAGTTAGCATTATAATTAGTAGCTGGAGAGTACTTTTTTTTTTTTTTTGTGGGGTCAGTGTGGATGGGTTGGTCAGGCCATCTGTCAATTCACTGGTTTGTTTTTATTATCCCCAGAGAGGAGAAGTGGGCAAGTGTTTGGCACATTAAAAGTGCGGATTCTGTTTCAGAGAATTAAACAGGATCCGCATGGTCATCTCATTCCTTTAAGAATCCTTTGCTTCATCAGCTGGGATTCCACCTTGTTTCTATATACTCCTCTATGCGTGGGCACAGGTACCTGGCTTGTTCCAAGAAGTATGCCGCAGAGCTTTTCAATTAACCACTACGTTGAAAATTATTTGCAGGTTTTCAGCGTTTCACCATAATTTTGATAACCTTTGTATGTGCCTCCTGAAACCCAAGAAGGCTGCGACGGACATAACTATGCTGAAGAGTAGCTGACTTGGTGTTGCCGATTTTTGTTAGTGGAGACTGACAAGAAGCCATTCTTCTAAGTATCATGCCGCCATCATTTTTCCGTTGGTTAAAAATGAAGGGAAATTTTGGAAGTTAGCATTATAATTAGTAGCTGGAGGGTACGGTTTTTTTTTGTGTGTTACCGATGTGGATGGGGGGGTCAAGCCCTCTGTCAGTTCGCTGGTTAGTTTTTATTATCCCCAGAGAGGAGAAGTGGGCATGTGTTTGGCAGGTGAAAAAGGCGGATTCTGTTTCAGAGAATTAACGATGATCCCCAAGGTAATCCCATTCCTTTGATAATCCTTTACTTCATCAGCTGGAAATCCACCATGGTTCTATATACTCCTCTTTGCGTGGGAACAAGTAACTGGCTGGTTCCAAGAAGTATGCCGCAGAGCTTTTCAATTAACCACTACGTTGAAAATTATTTGCAGGTGTTCAGCGTTTCACCCTAATTGTGATAATGTTTGTTTGTGCCTCCTGAAACCCAAGAAGGCTGCGACGGACATAACTATTCTGCGGAGTAGCTGACTTGGTGTCACCTATTTTTGTTAGTGGAGACTGACAAGAAGCCATTCTTCTAAGTATCATCCCACCACCATTTTTCCATTGTTTTAAAATGCAGGGAAATTTTGCCAGTTAGTATTATAATTAGTAGCTGGAGGGTACTTTTTTTTTTTTTGTGGGGTCGGTGTGGATGGGGGTGCAAGGCCCTCTAGATGTTCGCTGGTTTGTTTTTATTATCCCCAGAGAGGAGAAGTGGGCATGTTGTTGGCAGGTGAAAAGTGCGGATTCTGTTTCAAGGAATTAAAGAGGATCCGCATTGTCATCCGCTTCCTTTAAGAATCCTTTGCTTCATCATCTGGGAAACCACCATGGTTCTATATACTCCCGTATGGGTGAGCACAGGTTACTGGCTTGTTCCAAGAAGTATGTCACAGAGCTTTTCAAATAAAAAGTACATTGAAAATTATTTGCAGGTGTTCAGTGTTTCATCATAATTGCAACAACGTTTGTATGTGCCTTGAAACCCAAGATGGCTGCCACGGACATAACTATGCTGAGGCGTAGCTGACTTGGTTTTGCCAATTTTTGTTAGTGGAGACTGACAAGAAGCCATTCTTCTAAGTATCATGCCGCCATCATTTTTCCGTTGCTTAAAAATGAAGGGAAATTTTGGAAGTTAGCATTATAATTAGTAGCTGGAGGGTATTGTTTTTTTTTTTTGTGTGTGGTCGATATGGATGGGGGGGTCAGGCCCTCTGTCAGTTAGCTGGTTAGTTTTTATTATCCCCAGAGAGGAGAAGTGGGCATGTGTTTGGCAGGTGAAAAGGGCGGATTCTGTTTCAGAGAATTAACGATGATCCCCATGCCTATAGCGTTCCTTTAATAATCCTTTACTTCATCAGCTGGAAATCCACCATGGTTCTATATACTCCTCTTTGCGTGGGAACAGGTAACTGGCTTGTTCCAAGAAGTATGCCGCAGAGATTTTCAATTAACGAGTACGTTGAAAATTATTTGCAGGTGTTCAGCGTTTCACCATAATTGTGATAACGTTTGTTTTTGCCTCCTGAGACCCAAGATGGCTGCCACGAACATAACGATGCTGAGGCGTAGCTGACTTGGTTTTGCCTATTTTTGTTAGTGGAGACTGACAAGAATCCATTCTTCTAAGTATCATCTCACCATGATTTTTCCATTTTTTAAAAATGCAGGAAAATTTTGCAAGTTAGCATTATAATTAGTAGCTGGAGGGTACTTTTTTTTTTTTTGTGGGGTCAGTGTGGATGGGTTGGTCAGGCCATCTGTCAATTCACTGGTTTGTTTTTATTATCCCCAGAGAGGAGAAGTGGGCATGTGTTTGGCACGTTAAAACTGCGGATTCTGTTTCAGAGAATTAAACAGGATCCGCATGGTCATCTCATTCCTTTCAGAATTCTTTGCTTCATCAGCTGGGATTCCACCATGTTTCTATATACTCCTCTATGCGTGGGCACAGGTACCTGGCTTGTTCCAAGAAGTATGCCGCAGAGCTTTTCAATTAACCACTACGTTGAAAATTATTTGCATGTTTTCAGCGTTTCACCATAATTTTGATAACGTTTGTATGTGCCTCCTGAAACCCAAGAAGGCTGCGAGGGACATAACTATGCTGAGGAGTAGCTGACTTGGTGTTGCCTATTTTTGTTTGTGGAGACTGACAAGAAGCCATTCTTCTAAGTATCATCCCACCACCATTTTTCCATTGTTTTATAATGCAGGGAATTGTTGCAAGTTAGCATTATAATTAGTAACTGGAGGGTACGGTTTTTTTTTGTGTGTTATCGATGTGAATGGGGGGGTCAAGCCCTCTGTCAGTTCGCTGGTTAGTTTTTATTATAACCAGAGAGGAGAAGTGGGCATGTGTTTGGCAGGAGAAAAGGGCGGATTCTGTTTCAGAGAATTAACGATGATCCCAATGGTCATCCCGTTCCTTTAATAATCCTTTACTTCATCAGCTGGAAATCCACCATGGTTCTATATACTCCTCTGTGCGTGGGAACAGGTAACTGGCTTGTTCCAAGAAGTATGCCGCAGAGCTTTTCAATTAACCAGTACGTTGAAAATTATTTGTAGGTGTTCAGCGTTTCACCATAATTGTGATAACGTGTGTATGTGCCTACTGAAACCAAATATGGCTGTTACGGACATAACTATGCTGAGGCGTAGCTGACTTGGTGTTGCCTTTTTTTGTCAGTGGAGACTGACAAGAAGCCATTCTTCTAAGTATCATCCCACCATCATTTCTCCATTGTTTAAAAATGCAGGGAAATTTTGCAAATTGGCATTATAATTAGTAGCTGGAGGGTACTTTTTTTTTGTGGGGTCGGTCAGGATGGGTGTTCAGGCCCTCTGTAAGATCGCTGGTTTGTTTTTATTATCGCCAGAGAAGAGTAGTGGGCATGTGTTTGGCAGGTGAAAAGGGCGGATTCTGTTTCAGAGAATTAAACAGGATCCGCATGGTCATCTCATTCCTTTAAGAATCCTTTGCATCATCAGCTGGGATTCCACCATGTTTCTGTATACTCCTCTATGCGTGGGCACAGGTACCTGGCTTGTTCCAAGAAGTATGCTGGAGAGTTTTAATATTAACCAGTACGTTGAAAATTATTTGCAGGTTTTCAGGGTTTCACCATAATTTTGATAACGTTTGTATGTGCCTCCTGAAACCCAAGAAGGCTGCGACGGACATAACTATGCTGAGGAGTAGCTGACTTGGTGTTGCCTATTTTTGTTAGTGGAGACAGACAAGAAGCCATTCTTCTAAGTATCATCCCACCACCATTTTTCCATTGTTTTAAAATGCAGGTAAATTTTGCAAGTTAGCATTATAATTAGTAGCTGGAGGGTACGGTTTTTTTTTGTGTGTGGTCGATGTGGATGGGGGGGTCAGGCCCTCTGTCAGTTAGCTGGTTAGTTTTTATTATCCCCAGAGAGGAGAAGTGGGCATGTGTTTGGCAGGTGAAAAGGGCGGATTCTGTTTCAGAGAATTAACGATGATCCCCATGGTCATCCCGTTCCTTTAATAATCCTTTACTTCATCAGCTGGAAATCCACCATGGTTCTATATATTCCTCTTTGCGTGGGAACAGGTAACTGGCTTGTTCCAAGAAGTATGCCGCAGAGCTTTTCAATTAACCACTACGTTGAAAATTATTTGCAGGTGTTCAGCGTTTCACCATAATTGTGATAACGTTTGTTTGTGCCTCCTGAAACCCAAGATGGCTGCCACGAACATAACGATGCTGAGGAGTAGCTGACTTGGTGTTGCCTATTTTTGTTAGTGGAGACTGACAAGAAGCCATTCTTCTAAGTATCGTCCCACCACCATTTTTGCATTGTTTTAAAATGCAGGGAAATTTTGCAAGTTAGCATTATATTTACTAGCTGGAGGGTACGGTTTTTTTGTGTGTGTGGTCGATGTGGATGGGGGGGTCAGGCCCTCTGTCATTTCACTGGTTAGTTTTTATTATCCCCAGAGAGGAGAAGTGGGCATGTGTTTGGCAGGTGAAAAGTGCCGGTTCTGTTTCAGAGAATAAAACAGGATCCGCATGGTCATCTCATTCCTTTAAGGATCCTTTGCTTCATCAGCTGGGATTCCACCATGTTTCTATATACTCCTCTATGCGTGGGCACAGGTACCTGCCTTGTTCCAAGAAGTATGCCGCAGAGCTTTTCAATTAACCACTACGTTGAAAATTATTTGCAGGTTTTCAGCGTTTCACCATAATTTTGATAACGTTTGTATGTGCCTTCTGAACCCAAGAAGGCTGCGACGGACATAACTATGCTGAGGAGTAGCTGACTTGGTGTTGCCTATTTTTGTTAGTGTTACAGACAAGAAGCCATACTTCTAAGTATCATCCCACCACCATTTTTGCATTGTTTTAAAATGCAGGGAAATTTTGCAAGTTAGCATTATAATTAGTAGCTGGAGGGTACGGTTTTTTTTTGTGTGTGTGGTCGATGTGGATGGGGGGGTCAGGCCCTCTGTCAGTTCGCTGGTTAGTTTTTATTATCCCCAGAGAGGAGAAGTGGGCATGTGTTTGGCAGGTGAAAAGGGCGGATTCTGTTTCAGAGAATTAACGGTGATCCCCATGGTCATCCCGTTCCTTTAATAATCCTTTACTTCATCAGCGGGAAATCGACCATGGCTCTATGTACTCCTCTTTGCGTGGAAATAGGTAACTGGCTTATTCCAACAAGTATGCCGCAGAGCTTTTCAATTAACCAGTACGTTGAAAATTATTTGCAGGTGTTCAGCGTTTCACCATAATTGTGATAACGTTTGTTTGTGCCTCCTGAAACCCAAGGTGGCTGCCACGAACATAACGATGCTGAGGCGTAGCTGATTTGGTTTTGCCTATTTTTGTTAGTGGAGACTGACAAGAATCCATTCTTCTAAGTATCATCTCACCATCATTTTTCCATTGTTTAAAAATGCAGGAAAATTTTGCAAGTTAGCATTATAATTAGTAGCTGGAGGCTACGGTGTTTTTTTTTTTTTTTCCTGTGGGGTCGGTGTGGATGTGTTGGTCAGGCCCTCTGTCAGTTCGCTGGTTTGTTTTTATTATCCCCAGAGAGGAGAAGTGGGTATTAGTATGGCAGGTGAAAACTGCGGATCTGTTTCAGAGAATTAAACAGGATCCGCATGGTAATCCCGTTCCTTTAAGAATCCTTTGCTTCATGAGCTGGGAATCCACCATGGTTCTATATACTCCTCTGTGCGTGGGAACAGGTAACTGGCTTGTTCCAAGAAGTATGCCGCAGAGCTTTTCAATTAACCAGTACGTTGAAAATTATTTGCAGGTGTTCAGCGTTTCACCATAATTGTGATAACGTTTGTTTGTGCCTCCTGAAACCCAAGAAGGCTGCGACGGACATAACTATGCTGAGGAGTAGCTGACTTGGTGTTGCCTATTTTTGTCAGTGGAGGCTGACAAGACACCATTCTTCTAAGTGTCATCCCACCATCATTTCTCCATTGTTTAAAAATGCAGGGAAATTTTGCAAATTGGCATTATACTTAGTAGCTGGAGGGTACTTTCTTTTTGTGGGGTCGGTCAGGATGGGTGTTCAGGCCCTCTGTCAGATCGCTGGTTTGTTTTTATTATCGCCAGAGAAGAGTAGTGGGCATGTGTTTGGCAGGTGAAAAGGGCGGATTCAGTTTCAGAGAATTAAACAGGATCCGCATGGTCATCTCATTCCTTTAAGGATCCATTGCTTCATCAGCTGGGATTCCACCATGTTTCTATATACTCCTCTATGCGTGGGCACAGGTACCTGGCTTGTTCCAAGAAGTATGCCGCAGAGCTTTTCAATTAACCACTACGTTGAAAATTATTTGCAGGTGTTCAGCGTTTCACCATGATTTTGATAACGTTTGTATGTGCCTCCTGAAACCCAAGGTGGCTGCCACGAACATAACGATGCTGAGGCGTAGCTGATTTGGTTTTGCCTATTTTTGTTAGTGGAGACTGACAAGAATCCATTCTTCTAAGTATCATCTCACCATCATTTTTCCATTGTTTAAAAATGCAGGAAAATTTTGCAAGTTAGCATTATAATTAGTAGCTGGAGGCTAGGTTGTTTTTTTTTTTTTTTTCCTGTGGGGTCGGTGTGGATGTGTTGGTCAGGCCCTCTGTCAGTTCGCTGGTTTGTTTTTATTATCCCCAGAGGAGAAATGGGTATTAGTATGGCAGGTGAAAACTGCGGATCTGTTTCAGAGAATTAAACAGGATCCGCATGGTAATCCCGTTCCTTTAAGAATCCTTTGCTTCATGAGCTGGGAATCCACCATGGTTCTATATACTTCTCTATGCGTGGGCACAGGAAACTGGCTTGTTCCAAGAAGTATGCCTCAGAGCTTTTCAATTAAGCAGTATGTTGAAAATCCTTTGCAGGTTTTCAGCGTTTCACCATAATTGTGATAACGTGTGTATGTGCCTACTGAAACCAAATATGGCTGCTACGGACATAACTATGCTGAGGCGTAGCTGACTTGGTGTTGCCTATTTTTGTCAGTGGAGAGTGACAAGAAGCCATTCTTCTAAGTATCATCCCACCATCATTTCTCCATTGTTTAAAAATGCAGGGAAATTTTGCAAATTGGCATTAAAATTAGTAGCTGGAGGGTACTTTTTTTTTTTTGTGGGGTCGGTCAGGATGGGTGTTCAGGCCCTCTGTCAGATCGCTGGTTTGTTTTTATTATCCCCAGAGAAGAGTAGTGGGCATGTGTTTGGCAGGTGAAAAGTGCGGATTCTGTTTCAGAGAATTAAACAGGATCCGCATGGTTATCTCATTCCTTTAAGAATTCTTTGCTTCATCAGCTGGGATTCCACCATGTTTCTATATACTCCTCTATGCGTGGGCACAGGTACCTGGCTTGTTCCAAGAAGTATGCTGGAGAGTTTTCAAATTAACCAGTACGTTGAAAATTATTTGCAGGTTTTCAGCGTTTCACCATAATTTTGATAACGTTTGTATGTGCCTCCTGAAACCCAGGAAGGCTGCGACAGACATAACTATGCTGCGGAGTAGCTGACTTGGTGTTGCCTATTTTTGTTAGTGGAGACTGACAAGAAGCCATTCTTCTAAGTATCATCCCACAACCATTTTTCCATTGTTTTAAAATGCAGGGTAATTTTGCAAGTTAGCATTATAATTAGTAGCTGGAGAGTACGGTTTTTTTTGTGTGTGTGGTCGATGTGGATGGGGGGGTCAGGCCCTCTGTCAGTTCGCTGGTTAGTTTTTATTATCCCCAGAGAGGAGAGGTGGACATGTGTTTGTCAGGTGAAAAGGGCGGATTCTCTTTCAGAGAATTAAGGATGATCCCCATGGTCATCCCGTTCCTTTAATAATCCTTAACTTCATCAGCTGGAAATCCACCATGGTTCTATATACTCCTCTTTGCGTGGGAACAGGTAACTGGCTTGTTCCAAGAAGTATGCCGCAGAGCTTTTCAATTAACCAGTACGTTGAAAATTATTTGCAGGTGTTCAGCGTTTCACCATAATTGTGATAACGTTTGTTTGTGCCTCCTGAAACCCAAGAAGGTTGCCATGAACATAACTATGCTGAGGCGTAGCTGACTTGGTGTTGCCTATTTTTGTTAGTGGAAACTGACAAGAATCCATTCTTCTAAGTATCATCTCACCATCATTTTTCCATTGTTTAAAAATGCAGGAAAATTTTGCAAGTTAGCATTATAATTAGTAGTTGGAGGGTACGGTTTTTTTTCTGTGTGTGGTCGATGTGGATTGGGGGGTCAGGCCCTCTGTCAGTTAGCTGGTTAGTTTTTATTATCCCCAGAGAGGAGAAGTGGGCATGTGTTTGGCAGGTGAAAAGGGCGGATTCTGTTTCAGAGAATTAACGATGATCCCCATGGTCATCCCGTTCCTTTAATAATCCTTTACTTCATCAACTGGAAATCCACCATGGTTCTATATACTCCTCTTTGCGTGGGAACAGGTAACTGGCTTGTTCCAAGAAGTATGCCGCAGAGCTTTTCAATTAACCACTACGTTGAAAATTATTTGCAGGTGTTCAGCGTTTCACCATAATTGTGATAACGTTTGTTTCTGCCTCCTGAAACCCAAGAAGGCTGCGACGGACATTAGTCTGCTGAGGAGTAGCTGACTTGGTGTTGCCTATTTTTGTGAGTGGAGACAGACAAGAAACCATTCTTCTAAGTATCATCCCACCACCATTTTTGCATTGTTTTAAAATGCAGGGAAATTTTGCAAATTGGCATTATAATTAGTAGCTGGAGGGTACGGTTTTTTATTTTTGTGTGATCGATGTGGATGGGGGGGTCAGGCCCTCTGTCAGTTCGCTGGTTAGTTTTTATTATCACCAGAGAGGAGAAGTGGGCATGTGTTTGGCAGGTGAAAAGTGCGGATTCTGTTTCAGAGAATTAACGATGATCCCCATGGTCATCTCATTCCTTTAAGAATCCTTTGCTTCATCAGCTGGGATTCCACCATGTTTCTATATACTCCTCTATGCGTGGGCTCAGGTACCTGGCTTGTTCCAAGAAGTATGCCGCAGAGCTTTTCAATTAACCACTACGTTGAAAATTATTTGCAGGTTTTCAGCGTTTCACCATAATTGTGATAACGTTTGTTTGTGCCTCCTGAAACCCAAAAAGGCTGCGACGGACATAACTATGCTGAGGAGTAGCTGACTTGGTGTTGCCTATTTTTGTTAGTGGAGACAGACAAGAAGCCATTCTTCTAAGTATCATCCCACCACCATTTTTGCATTGTTTTAAAATGCAGGGAAATTTTGCAAGTTAGCATTATAATTAGTAGCTGGAGGGTACGGTGTTTTTTTGTGTATGGTCCATGCGGATGGGGGGGTCAGGCCCCCTGTCAGTTCGCTGGTTAGTTTTTATTATCCCCAGAGAGGAGAAGTGGGCTTGTGTTTGGCAGGTGAAAAAGGCGGATTCTGTTTCAGAGAATTTACGATGATCCCCATGCTCATCGCGTTCCTTTAATAATCCTTAACTTCATCAGCTGGAAATCCACCATGGTTCTATATACTCCTCTTTGCGTGCGAACAGGTAACTGGCTTGTTCCAAGAAGTATGCTGCAGAGCTTTTCAATTAACCACTACGATGAAAATTATTTGCAGGTGTTCAGCGTTTCACCATAATTGTGATAACGTTTGTTTGTGCCTCCTGAAACCCAAGAAGGCTGCCACGAACATAACTATGCTGAGGCGTAGCTGACTTGGTGTTGCCTTTTTTTGTTAGTGGAGAGAGACAAGAAGCCATTCTTCTAAGTATCATCCCACCACCATTTTTCCATTGTTTTAAAATGCAGGGAAATTTTGCAAGTTAGCATTATAATTAGTAGCTGGAGGGTACGGTTTTTTTTTGTGTATTGTCGATGTGGATGGGGGGGTCAGGCCCCCTGTCAGTTCGCTGGTTAGTTTTTATTATCCCCAGAGAGGAGAAGTGGGCTTGGGTTTGGCAGGTGAAAAAGGTGGATTTTGTTTCAGAGAATTTACGATGATCCCCATGCTCATCGCGTTCCTTTAATAATCCTTTACTTCATCAGCTGGAAATCCACCATGGTTCTATATACTCCTCTTTGCGTGGGAACAGGTAACTGACTTGTTCCAAGAAGTATGCCGCAGAGCTTTTCAATTAACCACTACGTTGAAAATTATTTGCAGGTGTTCAGCGTTTCACCATAATTGTGATAACGTTTGTTTGTGCCTCCTGAAACCCAAGAAGGCTGCGACGGACATAACTATGCTGAGCAGTAGCTGACTTGCTGTTGCCTATTTTTGTTTTTGGAGACAGACAAGAAGCCATTCTTCTAAGTATCAACCCACCACCATTTTTCCATTGTTTTAAAATGCAGGGAAATTTTGCAAGTTAGCATTATAATTAATACCTGGAGGCTACGGTGTTTTTTTTTTTTTTTTCCTGTCGGGTCGTTGTGGATGTGTAGGTCAGGCCCTCTGTCAGTTCGCTGGTTTCTTTTTATTATCCCCAGAGAGGAGAAGTGGGTATAAGTATGGCAGGTGAAAACTGCAGATCTGTTTCAGAGAATTAAACAGGATCCACATGGTAATCCCTTTCCTTTAGGTATCCTTTGCTTCATGAGCTGGGAATCCACCATGGTTCTATATACTTCTCTAAGCGTGGGCACAGGTAACTGGCTTGTTCCAAGAAGTATGCCTCAGAGCTTTTCAATTAACCAGTATGTTGAAAATCCTTTGCAGGTTTTCAGCGTTTCGCCATAATTGTGATAACGTGTGTATGTGCCTACTGAAACCAAATATGGCTGCTACGGACATAACTATGCTCAGGCGTAGTTGACTTGGTGTTGCCTATTTTTGTCAGTGGAGACTGACAAGAAGCCATTCTTCTAAGTATCATCCCACCATCATTTCTCCATTGTTTAAAAATGCAGGGAAATTTTGCAAATTGGCATTATAATTTGTAGCTGGAGGGTACTTTTTTTTTTGTGGGGTCGGTCAGGATGGGTGTTCAGGCCATCTGTCAATTCACTGGTTTGTTTTTATTATCCCCAGAGAAGAGTAGTGGGCATGTGACTGGCAGGTGAAAAGTGCGGATTCTGTTTCAGAGAATTAAACAGGATCCGCATGGTCATCTCATTCCTTTAAGAATCCTTTGCTTCATCAGCTGGGATTCCACCATGTTTCTATATACTCCTCTATGCGTGGGCACAGGTACCTGGCTTGTTCCAAGAAGTATGCTGGAGAGTTTTCAAATTAACCAGTACGTTGAAAATTATTTGCAGGTTTTCAGGGTTTCACCATAATTGTGATAACGTTTGTATGTGCCTCCTGAAACCCAAGAAGGCTGCGACGGACATAACTATGCTGAGGAGTAGCTGACTTGGTGTTGCCTATTTTTGTTAGTGGAGACAGACAAGAAGCCATTCTTCTAAGTATCATCCCACCACCATTTATCCATTGTTTTAAAATGCAGGGAAATTTTGCAAGTTAGCATTATAATTAGTAGCTGGAGGGTACGGTTTTTTTTTTTTGTGTGTGGTCGATGTGGATGGGGGGGTAATACCCTCTGTCAGTTCGCTGGTTAATTTTTATTATAACCAGAGAGGAGCAGTGGGCATGTGTTTAGCAGGTGAAAAGGGCGGATTCTGTTTCAGAGAATTAACGATGATCCCCATGGTCATCCCGTTCCTTTAATAATACTTTACTTCATCAGCTGGAAATCCACCATGGTTCTATATACTCCTCTTTGCGTGGGAACAGGTAACTGACTTGTTCCAAGAAGTATGCCGCAGAGCTTTTCAATTAACCACTACGTTGAAAATTATTTGCAGGTGTTCAGCGTTTCACCATAATTGTGATAACGTTTGTTTGTGCCTCCTGAAACCCAAGAAGGCTGCGACGGACATAACTATGCTGAGTAGTAGCTGTCTTGGTGTTTCCTATTTTTGTTACTGGAGTCAGACAAGAAGCCATTCTTCTAAGTATCATCCCACCACCATTTTTGCATTGTTTTAAAATGCAGGGAAATTTTGCAAGTTAGCATTATAATTAGTAGCTGGACGGTACGGTTTTTTTTGTGTGTGGTCGATGTGGATGGGGGGGTCAGGCCCTCTGTCAGTTCGCTGGTTAGTTTTTATTATCCCCAGAGAGGAGAAGTGGGCATGTGTTTGGCAGGTGAAAAGGGTCGATTCTGTTTCAGAGAATTAACGGTGATCCCCATGGTCATCCCGTTCCTTTAATAATCCTTTACTTCATCAGCTGGAAATCCACCATGGTTCTATATACTCCTCTTTGCGTGGGAACAGATAACTGGCTTGTTCCAAGAAGTATGCCGCAGAGCTTTTCAATTAACCACTATGTTGAAAATTATTTGCAGGTGTTCAGCGTTTCACCATAATTGTGATAACGTTTGTTTGTGCCTCCTGAAACCCAAGATGGCTGCCACGAACATAACGATGCTGAGGCGTAGCTGATTTGGTTTTGCCTATTTTTGTTAGTGGAGACTGACAAGAATCCATTCTTCTAAGTATCATCTCACCATCATTTTTCCATTGTTTAAAAATGCAGGAAAATTTTGCAAGTTAGCATTATAATTAGTAGCTGGAGGCTACGGTGTTTTTTTTTTTTTTTCCTGTGGGGTCGGTGTGGATGTGTTGGTAAGGCCCTCTGTCAGTTCGCTGGTTTGTTTTTATTATCCCCAGAGAGGAGAAGTGGGTATTAGTATGGCAGGTGAAAACTGCGGATCTGTTTCAGAGAATCAAACAGGATCCGCATGGTAATCCCGTTCCTTTAAGAATCCTTTGCTTCATGAGCTGGGAATCCACCATGGTTCTGTATACTTCTCTATGCGTGGGCACAGGTAACTGGCTTGTTCCAAGAAGTATGCCTCAGAGCTTTTCAATTAACCAGTATGTTGAAAATCCTTTGCAGGTTTTCAGCGTTTCACCATAATTGTGATAAGGTGTGTATGTGCCTACTGAAACCAAATATGGCTGCTACGGACATAACTATGCTGAGGCGTAGCTGACTTGGTGTTGCCTATTTTTGTCAGTGGAGACTGACAAGAATCCATTCTTCTAAGTATCATCCAACCATCATTTCTCCATTGTTTAAAAATGCAGGGAAATTTTGCAAATTGGCATTATAATTAGTAGCTGGAGGTTACTTTTTTTTTTGTGGGGTCGGTCAGGATGGGTGTTCAGGCCCTCTGTCAGATCGCTGGTTTGTTTTTATTATCCCCAGAGAAGAGTAGTGGGCATGTGTTTGGCAGGTGAAAAGTGCGGATTCTGTTTCAGAGAATAAAACAGGATCCGCATGGTCATCTCATTCCTTTAAGAATCCTTTGCTTCATCAGCTGGGATTCCACCATGTTTCTATATACTCCTCTATGCGTGGGCACAGGTACCTGGCTTGTTCCAAGAAGTATGCTGGAGAGTTTTCAAATTAACCAGTACATTGAAAATTAATTGCAGGTTTTCAGGGTTTCACCATAATTGTGATAACGTTTGTATGTGCCTCCTGAAACCCAAGAAGGCTGCCACGGACATAACTATGCTGAGGAGTAGCTGACTTGGTGTTGCCTGTTTTTGTTAGTGGAGACAGACAAGAAGCCATTCTTCTAAGTATCATCCCACCACCATTTTTCCATTGTTTTAAAATGCAGGGAAAATTTGCAAGTTAGCATTATAATTAGTAGCTGGAGGGTACGGTTTTTTTTTTGTGTGTGTGGTCGATGTGGATGGGGGGGTCAGGCCCCCTGTCAGTTCGCTGGTTAGTTTTTATTATCCCCAGAGAGGAGAAGTGGGCTTGTGTTTGGCAGGTGAAAAAGGCGGATTCTGTTTCAGAGAATTTACGATGATCCCCATGCTCATCGCGTTCCTTTAATAATCCTTTACTTCATCAGCTGGAAATCCACCATGTTTCTATATACTCCTCTTTGCGTGGGAACAGGTAACAGGCTTGTTCCAAGAAGTATGCTGCAGAGCTTTTCAATTAACCACTACGTTGAAAATTATTTGCAAGTGTTCAGGGTTTCACCAAAATTGTAATAACGTTTGTTTGTGCCTCCTGAAACCCAAGAAGGCTGCGACGGACATAACTATGCTGAGGAGTAGCTGACTTGGTGTTGCCTATTTTTGTTAGTGGAGACTGACAAGAAGCCATTCTTCTAAGTATCATCCCACCACCATTTTTCCATTGTTTTATAATGCAGGGAATTGTTGCAAGTTAGCATTATAATTAGTAGCTGGAGGGTACGATTTTTTTTTTTGTGTGTGGTCGATGTGGATGTGTTGGTCAGGCCCTCTGTCAGTTCGCTGGTTAGTTTTTATTATCCCCAGAGAGGAGAAGTGGGCATGTGTTTGGCAGGTGAAAAGGGCGGATTCTGTTTCAGAGAATTAACGGTGATCCCCATGGTCATCCCGTTCCTTTAATAATCCTTAACTTCATCAGCTGGAAATCCACCATGGTTCTATATACTCCTCTTTGCGTGAGAATAGGTAACTGGCTTGTTCCAAGAAGTATGCCGCAGAGCTTTTCAATTAAGCACTACGATGAAAATTATTTGCAGGTGTTCAGCGTTTCACCATAATTGTGATAACGTTTGTTTGTGCCTCCTGAAACCCAAGAAGGCTGCGACGGACATAACTATGCTGAGGAGTAGCTGACTTGGTGTTGCCTTTTTTTGTTAGTGGAAACTGACAAGAATCCATTCTTCTAAGTATCATCTCACCATCATTTTTCCATTGTTTAAAAATGCAGGAAAATTTTGCAAGTTAGCATTATAATTAGTAGCTGGAGGCTACGGTGTTTTTTTTTTTTTTCCTGTGGGGTCGGTGTGGATGTGTTGGTCAGGCCCTCTGTCAGTTCGCTGGTTCGTTTTTATTATCCCCAGAGAGGAGAAGTGGGTATTAGTATGGCAGGTGAAAACTTCGGATCTGTTTGAGAGAATTAAACAGGATCCGCATGGTAATCCCGTTTCTTTAAGAATCCTTTGCTTCATGAGCTGGGAATCCACCATGGTTCTATATACTTCTCTATGCGTGGGCACAGGAAACTGGCTTGTTCCAAGAAGTATGCCTCAGAGCTTTTCAATTAACCAGTATGTTGAAAATCCTTTGCAGGTTTTCAGCGTTTCACCATAATTGTGATAACGTGTGTATGTGCCTACTGAAACCAAATATGGCTGCTACGGACATAACTATGCTGAGGCGTAGCTGACTTGGTGTTGCCTATTTTTGTCAGTGGAGACTGACAAGAATCCATTCTTCTAAGTATCATCCAACCATCATTTCTCCATTGTTTAAAAATGCAGGGAAATTTTGCAAATTGGCATTATAATTAGTAGCTGGAGGGTACTTTTTTTTTTTGTGGGGTCGGTCAGGATGGGTGTTCAGGCCCTCTGTCAGATCGCTGGTTTGTTTTTATTATCCCCAGAGAAGAGTAGTGGGCATGTGTTTGGCAGGTGAAAAGTGCGGATTCTGTTTCAGAGAATTAAACAGGATCCGCATGGTCATCTCATTCCTTTAAGAATCCTTTGCTTCATCAGCTGGGATTCCACCATGTTTCTATATACTCCTCTATGCGTGGGCACAGGTACCTGGCTTGTTCCAAGAAGTATGCTGGAGAGTTTTCAAATTAACCAGTACGTTGAAAATTAATTGCAGGTTTTCAGGGTTTCACCATAATTGCGATAACGTTTGTATGTGCCTCCTGAAACCCAAGAAGGCTGCGACGGACATAACTATGCTGAGGAGTAGCTGACTTGGTGTTGCCTATTTTTGGTAGTGGAGACAGACAAGAAGCCATTCTTCTAACTATCATCCCACCACCATTTTTCCATTGTTTTAAAATGCAGGGAAATTTTGCAAGTTAGCATTATAATTAGTAGCTGGAGGGTACGGTTTTTTTTTTTGTGTGTGGTCGATGTGGATGGGGGGGTCAGGCCCTCTGTCAGTTCGCTGGTTAGTTTTTATTATCCCCAGAGAGGAGAAGTGGGCATCTTTTTGGCAGGTGAAAAGGGCGGATTCTGTTTCAGAGAATTAACGATGATCCCCATGGTCATCCCGTTCCTTTAATAATCCTTTACTTCATCAGCTGGAAATCCACCATGGTTCTATATACTCCTCTTTGCGTGGGAACAGGTAACTGGCTTGTTCCAAGAAGTATGCCGCAGAGCTTTTCAATTAACTACTACATTGAAAATTATTTGCAGTTGTTCAGCGTTTCACCATAATTGTGATAACGTTTGTTTGTGCCTCCTGAAACCCAAGAAGGCTGCGACGGACATAACTATGCTGAGGCGTAGCTGACTTGGTGTTGCCTATTTTTGTTAGTGGAGACTGACAAGAAGCCATTCTTCTAAGTATCATCCCACCACCATTTTTCCATTGTATTAAAATGCAGGGAAATTTTGCAAGTTAGCATTATAATTAGTACCTGGAGGCTACGGTGTTTTTTTTTTTTTTTTTTTTCCTGTGGGGTCGGTGTGGATGGGGGGTCAGGCCCTCTGTCACTTCGCTGGTTATTTTTTATTATCGCCAGAGAGGAGAAGTGGGCAAGTGTTTGGCAGGTGAAAAGGGCGGATTCTGTTTCAGAGAATTAACGATGATCCCCATGGTCATCCCGTTCCTTTAATAATCCTTTACTTCATCAACTGGAAATCCACCATGGTTCTATATACTCCTCTTTGCGTGGGAACAGGTAAGTGGCCTGTTAAAAGAAGTATGCCGCAGAGCTTTTCAATTAACCACTACGTTGAAAATTATTTGCAGGTGTTCTGCGTTTCACCATAATTGTGATAACGTTTGTTTGTGCCTCTTGAAACCCAAGAAGGCTGCGACGGATATAACTATGCTGAGGAGTAGCTGACTTGGTGTTGCCTATTTTTGTTAGTGGAGACTGACAAGAAGCCATTCTTCTAAGTATCATCCCACCACCATTTTTCCATTGTTTTAAAATGCAGGGAAATTTTGCAAGTTAGCATTATAATTAGTAGCTGGAGGGTACGGTTTTTTTTGTGTGTGTGTGGTCGATGTGGATGGGGGGGTCAGGCCCTCTGTCAGTTCGCTGGTTAGTTTTTATTATAACCAGAGAGGAGCAGTGGGCATGTGTTTGTCAGGTGAAAAGGGCGGATTCTGTTTCAGAGAATTAAAGATGATCCCCATGGTCATCCCGTTCCTTTAATAATCCTTTACTTCATCAGCTGGAAATCCACCATGGTTCTATATACTCCTCTTTGCGTGGGAACAGGTAACTGACTTGTTCCAAGAAGTATGCCGCAGAGCTTTTCAATTAACCACTACGTTGAAAATTATTTGCAGGTGTTCAGCGTTTCACCATAATTGTGATAACGTTTGTTTTTGCCTCCTGAAACCCAAGAAGGCTGCGACGGACATAACTATGCTGAGGAGTAGCTGACTTGGTGTTGCCTATTTTTGTTAGTGGAAACAGACAAGAAGCCATTCTTCTAAGTATCATCCCACCACCATTTTTCCATTGTTTTAAAATGCAGGGAAATTTTGCAAATTGGCATTATAATTAGTAGCTGGAGGGTACTTTTTTCTTTGTCGGGTCGGTCAGGATGGTTGTTCAGGCCATCTGTCAATTCACTGGTTTGTTTTTATTATCCCCAGAGAAGAGTAGTGGGCATGTGTTTGGCAGGTGAAAAGTGCGGATTCCGTTTCAGAGAATTAAACAGGATCCGCATGGTCATCTCATTCCTTTAAGAATCCTATGCTTCATCAGCTGGGATTCCACCATGTTTCTATATACTCCTCTATGCGTGGGCACAGGTACCTGGCTTGTTCCAAGAAGTGTGCTGGAGAGTTTTCAAATTAACCAGTTCGTTGAAAATTAATTGCAGGTTTTCAGCGTTTCACCATAATTTTGATAAAGTTTCTATGTGCCTCCTGAAACCCAAGAAGGCTGCGACGGACATAACTATGCTGAGGAGTAGCTGACTTGGTGTTGCCTATTTTTGTTAGTGGAGACTGACAAGAAGCCATTCTTCTAAGTATCATCCCACCACCATTTTTCCATTGTTTTAAAATGCAGGGAAATTTTGCAAGTTAGCATTATAATTAGTAGCTGGAGGGTACGGTTTTTTTTGTGTGTGTGTGGTCGATGTGGATGGGGGGGTCAGGCCCTCTGTCAGTTTGCTGGTTAGTTTTTGTTATCCCCAGAGAGGAGAAGTGGGCATGTGTTTGGCAGGTGAAAAGGGCGGATTCTGTTTCAGAGAATTAACGATGATCCCCATGGTCATCCCGTTCCTTTAATAATCCTTTACTTCATCAGCTGGAAATCCACCATGGTTCTATATACTCCTCTTTGCGTGGGAACAGGTAAATGACTTGTTCCAAGAAGTATGCCGCAGAGATTTTCAATTAACCACTACGTTGAAAATTATTTGCAGGTGTTCAGCGTTTCACCATAATTGTGATAACGTTTGTTTGTGCCTCCTAAAACCCAAGAAGGCTGCGACGGACATAACTATGCTGAGGAGTAGCTGACTTGGTGTTGCCTATTTTTGTTAGTGGAGACAGACAAGAAGCCATTTTTCTAAGTATCATCCCACCACCATTTTTCCATTGTTTTAAAATGCAGGGAAATTTTGAAAGTTAGCATTATAATTAGTAGCTGGAGGGTACGGTTTTTTTTTGTTGTGTGTGGTCGATGTGGATGGGGGGGTCAGGCCCTCTGTCAGTTCGCTGGTTAGTTTTTGTTATCCCCAGAGAGGAGAAGTGGGCATGTGTTTGGCAGGTGAAAAGGGCGGATTCTGTTTCAGAGAATTAACGATGATCCCCATGGTCATCCCGTTCCTTTAATAATCCTTTACTTCATCAGCTGGAAATCCACCATGGTTCTATATACTCCTCTTTGCGTGGGAACAGGTAACTGGCTTGTTCCAAGAAGTATGCCGCAGAGCTTTTCAATTAACAACTACGTTTAAAATTATTTGCAGTTGTTCAGCGTTTCACCATAATTGTGATAACGTTTGTTTGTGCCTCCTGAAACCCAAGAAGGCTGCGACGGACATAACTATGCTGAGCAGTAGCTGACTTGGTGTTGCCTATTTTTGTTTTTGGAGACAGACAAGAAGCCATTCTTCTAAGTATCAACCCACCACCATTTTTCCATTGTTTTAAAATGCAGGGAAATTTTGCAAGTTAGCATTATAATTAGTACCTGGAGGCTACGGTGTTTTTTTTTTTTTTCCTGTCGGGTCGTTGTGGATGTGTAGGTCAGGCCCTCTGTCAGTTCGCTGGTTTGTTTTTATTATCCCCAGAGAGGAGAAGTGGGTATTAGTATGGCAGGTGAAAACTGCAGATCTGTTTCAGAGAATTAAACAGGATCCACATGGTAATCCCTTTCCTTTAGGGATCCTTTGCTTCATGAGCTGGGAATCCACCATGGTTCTATATACTTCTCTAAGCGTGGGCACAGGAAACTGGCTTGTTCCAAGAAGTATGCCTCAGAGCTTTTCAGTTAACCAGTATGTTGAAAATCCTTTGCAGGTTTTCAGCGTTTCGCCATAATTGTGATAACGTGTGTATGTGCCTACTGAAACCAAATATGGCTGCTACGGACATAACTATGCTCAGGCGTAGTTGACTTGGTGTTGCCTATTTTTGTCAGTGGAGACTGACAAGAATCCATTCTTCTAAGTATCATCCCACCAGCATTTCTCCATTGTTTAAAAATGCAGGGAAATTTTGCAAATTGGCATTATAATTAGTAGCTGGAGGGTACTTTTTTTTTTGTGGGGTCGGTCACGATGGGTGTTCAGGCCATCTGTCAATTCACTGGTTTGTTTTTATTATCCCCAGAGAAGAGTAGTGGGCATGTGTTTGGCAGGTGAAAAGTGCGGATTCTGTTTCAGAGAATTAAACAGGATCCGCATGGTCATCTCATTCCTTTAAGAATCCTTTGCTTCATCAGCTGGGATTCCACCATGTTTCTATATACTCCTCTATGCGTGGGCACAGGTACCTGGATGTTCCAAGAAGTATGCTGGAGAGTTTTCAAATTAACCAGTACGTTGAAAATTATTTGCACGTTTTCAGGGTTTCACCATAATTGTGATAACGTTTGTATGTGCCTCCTGAAACCCAAGAAGGCTGCGACGGACATAACTATGCTGAGGAGTAGCTGACTTGGTGTTGCCTATTTTTGTTAGTGGAGACAGACAAGAAGCCATTCTTCTAAGTATCATCCCACCACCATTTATCCATTGTTTTAAAATGCAGGGAAATTTTGCAAGTTAGCATTATAATTAGTAGCTGGAGGGTACGGTTTTTTTTTGTGTGTGTGGTCGATGTGGATGGGGGGGTAAGGCCCTCTGTCAGTTCGCTGGTTAATTTTTATTATAACCAGAGAGGAGCAGTGGGCATGTGTTTAGCAGGTGAAAAGGGCGGATTCTGTTTCAGAGAATTAACGATGATCCCCATGGTCATCCCGTTCCTTTAATAATACTTTACTTCATCAGCTGGAAATCCACCATGGTTCTATATACTCCTCTTTGCGTGGGAACAGGTAACTGACTTGTTCCAAGAAGTATGCCGCAGAGCTTTTCAATTAACCACTACGTTGAAAATTATTTGCAGGTGTTCAGCGTTTCACCATAATTGTGATAACGTTTGTTTGTGCCTCCTGAAACCCAAGAAGGCTGCGACGGACATAACTATGCTGAGGAGTAGCTGTCTTGGTGTTGCCTATTTTTGTTACTGGAGACAGACAAGAAGCCATGCTTCTAAGTATCATCCCACCACCATTTTTGCATTGTTTTAAAATGCAGGGAAATTTTGCAAGTTAGCATTATAATTAGTAGCTGGAGGGTACGGTTTTTTTTTGTGTGTGGTCGATGTGGATGGGGGGGTCAGGCCCTCTGTCAGTTCGCTGGTTAGTTTTTATTATCCCCAGAGAGGAGAAGTGGGCATGTGTTTGGCAGGTGAAAAGGGTGGATTCTGTTTCAGAGAATTAACGGTGATCCCCATGGTCATCCCGTTCCTTTAATAATTCTTTACTTCATCAGCTGGAAATCCACCATGGTTCTATATACTCCTCTTTGCGTGGGCACAGGTACCTGGCTTGTTCCAAGAAGTATGCTGGAGAGTTTTCAAATTAACCAGTACGTTGAAAATTAATTGCAGGTTTTCAGGGTTTCACCATAATTGTGATAACGTTTGTATGTGCCTCCTGAAACCCAAGAAGGCTGCGACGGACATAACTATGCTGAGGAGTAGCTGACTTGGTGTTGCCTGTTTTTGTTAGTGGAGACAGACAAGAAGCCATTCTTCTAAGTATCATCCCACCACCATTTTTCCATTGTTTTAAAATGCAGGGAAATTTTGCAAGTTAGCATTATAATTAGTAGCTGGAGGGTACGGTTTTTTTTTGTGTATTGTTGATGTGGATTGGGGGGTCAGGCCCCCTGTCAGTTCGCTGGTTAGTTTTTATTATCCCCAGAGAGGAGAAGTGGGCTTGTGTTTGGCAGGTGAAAAAGGCGGATTCTGTTTCAGAGAATTTACGATGATCCCCATGCTCATCGCGTTCCTTTAATAATCCTTTACTTCATCAGCTGGAAATCCACCATGTTTCTATATACTCCTCTTTGCGTGGGAACAGGTAACAGGCTTGTTCCAAGAAGTATGCCGCAGAGCTTTTCAATTAACCACTACGTTGAAAATTATTTGCAGGTGTTCAGGGTTTCACCATAATTGTAATAACGTTTGTTTGTGCCTCCTGAAACCCAAGAAGGCTGCGACGGACATAACTATGCTGAGGAGTAGCTGACTTGGTGTTGCCTATTTTTGTTAGTGGAGACTGACAAGAAGCCATTCTTCTAAGTATCATCCCACCACCATTTTTCCATTGTTTTATAATGCAGGGAATTGTTGCAAGTTAGCATTATAATTAGTAGCTGGAGGGTACGGTTTTTTTTTTTGTGTGTGGTCGATGTGGATGGGGGGGGTCAGGCCCTCTGTCAGTTCGCTGGTTAGTTTTTATTATCCCCAGAGAGGAGAAGTGGGCATGTGTTTGGCAGGTGAAAAGGGCGGATTCTGTTTCAGAGAATTAACGGTGATCCCCATGGTCATCCCGTTCCTTTAATAATCCTTAACTTCATCAGCTGGAAATCCACCATGGTTCTATATACTCCTCTTTGCGTGAGAACAGGTACCTGGCTTGTTCCAAGAAGTATGCCGCAGAGCTTTTCAATTAACCACTACGATGAAAATTATTTGCAGGTGTTCAGCGTTTCACCATAATTGTGATAACGTTTGTTTGTGCCTCCTGAAACCCAAGAAGGCTGCCACGAACATAACTATGCTGAGGAGTAGCTGACTTGGTGTTGCCTATTTTTGGTAGTGGAGACAGACAAGAAGCCATTCTTCTAAGTATCATCCCACCACCATTTTTCCATTGTTTTAAAATGCAGGGAAATTTTGCAAGTTAGCATTATAATTAGTAGCTGGAGGGTACGGTTTTTTTTTGTGTATTGTCGATGTGGATGGGGGGGTCAGGCCCCCTGTCAGTTCGCTGGTTAGTTTTTATTATCCCCAGAGAGGAGAAGTGGGCTTGTGTTTGGCAGGTGAAAAAGGCGGATTCTGTTTCAGAGAATTTACGATGATCCCCATGCTCATCGCGTTCCTTTAATAATCCTTTACTTCATCAGCTGGAAATCCACCATGTTTCTATATACTCCTCTTTGCGTGGGAACAGGTAACTGGCTTTTTCCAAGAAGTATGCCGCAGAGCTTTTCAATTAACCACTACGTTGAAAATTATTTGCAGGTGTTCAGGGTTTCACCATAATTGTAATAACGTTTGTTTGTGCCTCCTGAAACCCAAGAAGGCTGCGACGGACATAACTATGCTGAGGAGTAGCTGACTTGGTGTTGCCTATTTTTGTTAGTGGAGACTGACAAGAAGCCGTTCTTCTAAGTATCATCCCATCACCATTTTTCCATTGTTTTATAATGCAGGGAATTGTTGCAAGTTAGCATTATAATTAGTAGCTGGAGGGTACGGTTTTTTTTTTTTGTGTGTGGTCGATGTGGATGGGGGGGGTCAGGCCCTCTGTCAGTTCGCTGGTTAGTTTTTATTATCCCCAGAGAGGAGAAGTGGGCATGTGTTTGGCAGGTGAAAAGGGCGGATTCTGTTTCAGAGAATTAACGGTGATCCCCATGGTCATCCCGTTCCTTTAATAATCCTTAACTTCATCAGCTGGAAATGCACCATGGTTCTATATACTCCTCTTTGCGTGAGAACAGGTAACTGGCTTGTTCCAAGAAGTATGCCGCAGAGCTTTTCAATTAAGCACTACGATGAAAATTATTTGCAGGTGTTCAGCGTTTCACCATAATTGTGATAACGTTTGTTTGTGCCTCCTGAAACCCAAGAAGGCTGCCACGAACATAACTATGCTGAGGCGTAGCTGACTTGGTGTTGCCTTTTTTTGTTAGTGGAAACTGACAAGAATCCCTTCTTCTAAGTATCATCTCACCATCATTTTTCCATTGTTTAAAAATGCAGAAAAATTTTGCAAGTTAGCATTATAATTAGTAGCTGGAGGCTACGGTGTTTTTTTTTTTTTTCCTGTGGGTTCGGTGTGGATGTGTTGGTCAGGCCCTCTGTCAGTTCGCTGGTTCGTTTTTATTATCCCCAGAGAGGAGAAGTGGGTATTAGTATGGCAGGTGAAAACTTCGGATCTGTTTGAGAGAATTAAACAGGATCCGCATGGTAATCCCGTTTCTTTAAGAATCCTTTGCTTCATGAGCTGGGAATCCACCATGGTTCTATATACTTCTCTATGCGTGGGCACAGGAAACTGGCTTGTTCCAAGAAGTATGCCTCAGAGCTTTTCAATTAACCAGTATGTTGAAAATCCTTTGCAGGTTTTCAGCGTTTCACCATAATTGTGATAACGTGTGTATGTGCCTACTGAAACCAAATATGGCTGCTACGGACATAACTATGCTGAGGCGTAGCTGACTTGGTGTTGCCTATTTTTGTCAGTGGAGACTGACAAGAATCCATTCTTCTAAGTATCATCCAACCATCATTTCTCCATTGTTTAAAAATGCAGGGAAATTTTGCAAATTGGCATTATAATTAGTAGCTGGAGGGTACTTTTTTTTTTTGTGGGGTCGGTCAGGATGGGTGTTCAGGCCCTCTGTCAGATCGCTGGTTTGTTTTTATTATCCCCAGAGAAGAGTAGTGGGCATGTGTTTGGCAGGTGAAAAGTGCGGATTCTGTTTCAGAGAATTAAACAGGATCCGCATGGTCATCTCATTCCTTTAAGAATCCTTTGCTTCATCAGCTGGGATTCCACCATGTTTCTATATACTCCTCTATGCGTGGGCACAGGTACCTGGCTTGTTCCAAGAAGTATGCTGGAGAGTTTTCAAATTAACCAGTACGTTGAAAATTATTTGCAGGTTTTCAGGGTTTCACGATAATTGTGATAACGTTTGTATGTGCCTCCTGAAACCCAAGAAGGCTGCGACGGACATAACTATGCTGAGGAGTAGCTGACTTGGTGTTGCCTATTTTTGGTAGTGGAGACAGACAAGAAGCCATTCTTCTAAGTATCATCCCACCACCATTTTTCCATTGTTTTAAAATGCAGGGAAATTTTGCAAGTTAGCATTATAATTAGTAGCTGGAGGGTACGGTTTTTTTTTTTTTGTGTGTGGTCGATGTGGATGGGGGGGTAAGGCCTTCTGTCAGTTCGCTGGTTAGTTTTTATTATAACCAGAGAGGAGCAGTGGGCATGTGTTTAGCAGGTGAAAAGGGCGGATTCTGTTTCAGAGAATTAACGATGATCCCCATGGTCATCCCGTTCCTTTAATAATCCTTTACTTCATCAGCTGGAAATCCACCATGGTTCTATACCTCCTCTTTGCGTGGGAACAGGTAACTGACTTGTTCCAAGAAGTATGCCGCAGAGCTTTTCAATTAACCACTACGTTGAAAATTATTTGCAGGTGTTCAGCGTTTCACCATAATTGTGATAACGTTTCTTTGTGCCTCCTGAAACCCAAAAAGGCTGCGACGGACATAACTATGCTGAGGAGTAGCTGACTTGGTGTTGCCTATTTTTGTTAGTGGAGACTGACAAGAAGCCATTCTTCTAAGTATCATCTCACCACCATTTTTCCATTGTTTTAAAATGCAGGGAAATTTTGCAAGTTAGCATTATAATTAGAAGCTGGAGGGTACGGTTTTTTTTTTGTGTGTGTGGTCGATGTGGATGGGGGGGTCAGGCCCTCTGTCCGTTCGCTGGTTAGTTTTTATTATCCCCAGAGAGGAGAAGTGGGCATCTTTTTGGCAGGTGAAAAGGGCGGATTCTGTTTCAGAGAATTAACGATGATCCCCATGGCCATCCCGTTCCTTTAATAATCCTTTACTTCATCAGCTGGAATTCCACCATGGTTCTATATACTCCTCTTTGCGTGGGAACAGGTAACTGGCTTGTTCCAAGAAGTATGCCGCAGAGCTTTTCAATTAACCACTACGTTGAAAATTATTTGCAGGTGTTCAGCGTTTCACCATAATTGTTATAACGTTTGTTTGTGCCTCCTGAAACCCAAGAAGACTGCGACGGACATAAATATGCTGACGAGTAGCAGACTTGGTGTTGCCTATTTTTGTTAGTGGAGACTGACAAGAAGCCATTCTTCTAAGTATCATCCCACCACCATTTTTCCATTGTATTAAAATGCAGGGAAATTTTGCAAGTTAGCATTATAATTAGTACCTGGAGGCTACGGTGTTTTTTTTTTTTTTTTTTTCCTGTGGGGTCGGTGTGGATGGGGGGTCAGGCCCTCTGTCACTTCGCTGGTTATTTTTTATTATCGCCCGAGAGGAGAAGTGGGCATGTGTTTGGCAGGTGAAAAGGGCGGATTCTGTTTCAGAGAATTAACGATGATCCCCATGGTCATCCGGTTCCTTTAATAATCCTTTACTTCATCAGCTGGAAATCCACCATGGTTCTATATACTCCTCTTTGCGTGGGAACAGGTAAGTGGCTTGTTCCAAGAAGTATGCCGCAGAGCTTTTCAATTAACCACTACGTTGAAAATTATTTGCAGGTGTTCAGCGTTTCACCATAATTGTGATAACGTTTGTTTGTGCCTCCTGAAACCCAAGAAGGCTGCGACGGACATAACTATGCTGAGGAGTAGCTGACTTGGTGTTGCCTATTTTTGTTACTGGAGACAGACAAGAAGCCATTCTTCTAAGTATCATCCCACCACCATTTTTGCATTGTTTTAAAATGCAGGGAAATTTTGCAAGTTAGCATTATAATTAGTAGCTGGAGGGTACGGTTTTTTTTGTGTGTGGTCGATGTGGATGTGGGTGTCAGGCCCTCTGTCAGTTCGCTGGTTAGTTTTTATTATCCCCAGAGAGGAGAAGTGGGCATGTGTTTGGCAGGTGAAAAGGGTGGATTCTGTTTCAGAGAATTAACGGTGATCCCCATGGTCATCCCGTTCCTTTAATAATCCTTTACTTCATCAGCTGGAAATCCAACATGGTTCTATATACTCCTCTTTGCGTGGGAACAGGTAACTGGCTTGTTCCAAGAAGTATGCCGCAGAGCTTTTCAATTAACCACTACGTTGAAAATTATTTGCAGGTGTTCAGCGTTTCACCATAATTGTGATAACGTATGTTTGTGCCTCCTGAAACCCAAGATGGCTGCCACGAACATAACGATGCTGAGGCGTAGCTGATTTGGTTTTGCCTATTTTTGTTAGTGGAGACAGACAAGAATCCATTCTTCTAAGTATCATTTCACCATCATTTTTCCATTGTTTAAAAATGCAGGAAAATTTTGCAAGTTAGCATTATAATTAGTAGCTGGAGGCTACGGTGTTTTGTTTTTTTTTCCTGTGGGGTCGGTGTGGATATGTTGGTCATGCCCTCTGTCAGTTCGCTGGTTTGTTTTTATTATTCCCAGAGAGGAGAAGTGGGTATTAGTATGGCAGGTGAAAACTGCGGATCTGTTTCAGAGAATTAAACAGGATCCGCATGGTAATCCCGTTCCTTTAAGAATCCTTTGCTTCATGAGCTGGGAATCCATCATGGTTCTATATACTTCTCTATGCGTGGGCACAGGAAACTGGCTTGTTCCAAGAAGTATGCCTCAGAGCTTTTCAATGAACCAGTATGTTGAAAATCCTTTGCAGGTTTTCAGCGTTTCACCATAATTGTGATAACGTGTGTATGTGTCTCCTGAAACCCAATATGGCTGCCAAGGACATAAGTATGCTGAGGCGTAGCTGATTTGGTTTTGCCTATTTTTGTTAGTGGAGACTGACAAGAATCCATTCTTCTAAGTATCATCTCACCACCATTTTTCCATTGTTTAAAAATGCAGGAAAATTTTGCAAGTTAGCATTATAATTAGTAGCTGGAGGCTACGGTGTTTTTTTTTTTTTTTCCTGTGGGGTCGGTGTGGATGTGTTGGTCAGGCCCTCTGTCAGTTCGCTGGTTTGTTTTTATTATCCCCAGAGAGGAGAAGTGGGTATTAGTATGGCAGGTGAAAACTGCGGATCTGTTTCAGAGAATCAAACAGGATCCGCATGGTAATCCCGTTCCTTTAAGAATCCTTTGCTTCATGAGCTGGGAATCCACCATGGTTCTATATACTTCTCTATGCGTGGGCACAGGTAACTGGCTTGTTCTAAGAAGTATGCCTCAGAGCTTTTCAATTAACCAGTATGTTGAAAATCCTTTGCAGGTTTTCAGCGTTTCACCATAATTGTGATAACGTGTGTATGTGCCTACTGAAACCAAATATGGCTGCTACGGACATAACTATGCTGAGGCGTAGCTGAGTTGGTGTTGCCTATTTTTGTCAGTGGAGACTGACAAGAATCCATTCTTCTAAGTATCATCCAACCATCATTTCTCCATTGTTTAAAAATGCAGGGAAATTTTGCAAATTGGCATTATAATTAGTAGCTGGAGGGTACTTTTTTTTTTGTGGGGTCGGAAAGGATGTGTGTTCAGGCCCTCTGTCAGATCGCTGGTTTGTTTTTATTATCCCCAGAGAAGAGTAGTGGGCATGTGTTTGGCAGGTGAAAAGTGCGGATTCTGTTTCAGAGAATAAAACAGGATCCGCATGGTCATCTCATTCCTTTAAGAATCCTTTGCTTCATCAGCTGGGATTCCACCATGTTTCTATATACTCCTCTATGCGTGGGCACAGGTACCTGGCTTGTTCCAAGAAGTATGCTGGAGAGTTTTCAAATTAACCAGTACGTTGAAAATTAATTGCAGGTTTTCAGGGTTTCACCATAATTGTGATAACGTTTGTATGTGCCTCCTGAAACCCAAGAAGGCTGCGACGGACATAATTATGCTGAGGAGTAGCTGACTTGGTGTTGCCTGTTTTTGTTAGTGGAGACAGACAAGAAGCCATTCTTCTAAGTATCATCCCACCACCATTTTTCCATTGTTTTAAAATGCAGGGAAATTTTGCAAGTTAGCATTATAATTAGTAGCTGGAGGGTACGGTTTTTTTTTTGTGTATTGTCGATGTGGATGGGGGGGTCAGGCCCCCTGTCAGTTCGCTGGTTAGTTTTTATTATCCCCAGAGAGGAGAAGTGGGCTTGTGTTTGGCAGGTGAAAAAGGCGGATTCTGTTTCAGAGAATTTACGATGATCCCCATGCTCATCGCGTTCCTTTAATAATCCTTTACTTCATCAGCTGGAAATCCACCATGTTTCTATATACTCCTCTTTGCGTGGGAACAGGTAACTGGCTTGTTCCAAGAAGTATGCCGCAGAGCTTTTCAATTAACCACTACGTTGAAAATTATTTGCAGGTGTTCAGGGTTTCACCATAATTGTAATAACGTTTGTTTGTGCCTCCTGAAACCCAAGAAGGCTGCGACGGACATAACTATGCTGAGGAGTAGCTGACTTGGTGTTGCCTATTTTTGTTAGTGGAGACTGACAAGAAGCCATTCTTCTAAGTATCATCCCACCACCATTTTTCCATTGTTTTATAATGCAGGGAATTGTTGCAAGTTAGCATTATAATTAGTAGCTGGAGGGTACGGTTTTTTTTTTTGTGTGTGGTCGATGTGGATGGGGGGGGTCAGGCCCTCTGTCAGTTCGCTGGTTAGTTTTTATTATCCCCAGAGAGGAGAAGTGGGCATGTGTTTGGCAGGTGAAAAGGGCGGATTCTGTTTCAGAGAATTAACGGTGATCCCCATGGTCATCCCGTTCCTTTAATAATCCTTTACTTCATCAGCTGGAAATCCACCATGGTTCTATATACTCCTCTTTGAGTGAGAACAGGTAACTGGCTTGTTCCAAGAAGTATGCCGCAGAGCTTTTCAGTTAAGCACTACGATGAAAATTATTTGCAGGTGTTCAGCGTTTCACCATAATTGTGATAACGTTTGTTTGTGCCTCCTGAAACCCAAGAAGGCTGCCACGAACATAACTATGCTGAGGAGTAGCTGACTTGGTGTTGCCTATTTTTGTTAGTGGAGACAGACAAGAAGCCATTCTTCTAAGTATCATCCCACCACCATTTTTCCATTGTTTTAAAATGCAGGGAAATTTTGCAAGTTAGCATTATAATTAGTAGCTGGAGGGTACGGTTTTTTTTTTGTGTATTGTCGATGTGGATGGGGGGGTCAGGCCCCCTGTCAGTTCGCTGGTTAGTTTTTATTATCCCCAGAGAGGAGAAGTGGGCTTGTGTTTGGCAGGTGAAAAAGGCGGATTCTGTTTCAGAGAATTTACGATGATCCCCATGCTCATCGCGTTCCTTTAATAATCCTTTACTTCATCAGCTGGAAATCCACCATGTTTCTATATACTCCTCTTTGCGTGGGAACAGGTAACTGGCTTGTTCCAAGAAGTATGCCGCAGAGCTTTTCAATTAACCACTACGTTGAAAATTATTTGCAGGTGTTCAGGGTTTCACCATAATTGTAATAACGTTTGTTTGTGCCTCCTGAAACCCAAGAAGGCTGTGACGGACATAACTATGCTGAGGCGTAGCTGACTTGGTGTTGCCTATTTTTGTTAGTGGAGACTGACAAGAAGCCATTCTTCTAAGTATCATCCCACCACCATTTTTCCATTGTTTTATAATGCAGGGAATTGTTGCAAGTTAGCATTATAATTAGTAGCTGGAGGGTACGGTTTTTTTTTTTGTGTGTGGTCGATGTGGATGGGGGGGTGAGGCCCTCTGTCAGTTCGCTGGTTAGTTTTTATTATCCCCAGAGAGGAGAAGTGGGCATGTGTTTGGCAGGTGAAAAGGGCGGATTCTGTTTCAGAGAATTAACGGTGATCCCCATGGTCATCCCGTTCCTTTAATAATCCTTAACTTCATCAGCTGGAAATCCACCATGGTTCTATGTACTCCTCTTTGGGTGAGAACAGGTAACTGGCTTGTTCCAAGAAGTATGCCGCAGAGCTTTTCAATTAACCACTACGATGAAAATTATTTGCAGGTGTTCAGCGTTTCGCCATAATTGTGATAACGTTTGTTTGTGCCTCCTGAAACCCAAGAAGGCTGCCACGAACATAACTATGCTGAGGAGTAGCTGACTTGGTGTTGCCTTTTTTTGTTAGTGGAAACTGACAAGAATCCATTCTTCTAAGTATCATCTCACCATCATTTTTCCATTGTTTAAAAATGCAGGAAAATTTTGCAAGTTAGCATTATAATTAGTAGCTGGAGGCTACGGTGTTTTTTTTTTTTTTTTCCTGTGGGGTCGGTGTGGATGTGTTGGTCAGGCCCTCTGTCATTTCGCTGGTTCGTTTTTATTATCCCCAGAGAGGAGAAGTGGGTATTAGTATGGCAGGTGAAAACTTCGGATCTGTTTGAGAGAATTAAACAGGATCCGCATGGTAATCCCGTTTCTTTAAGAATCCTTTGCTTCATGAGCTGGGAATCCACCATGGTTCTATATACTTCTCTATGCGTGGGCACAGGAAACTGGCTTGTTCCAAGAAGTATGCCTCAGAGCTTTTCAATTAACCAGTATGTTGAAAATCCTTTGCAGGTTTTCAGCGTTTCACCATAATTGTGATAACGTGTGTATGTGCCTACTGAAACCAAATATGGCTGCTACGGACATAACTATGCTGAGGCGTAGCTGACTTGGTGTTGCCTATTTTTGTCAGTGGAGACTGACAAGAATCCATTCTTCTAAATATCATCCAACCATCATTTCTGCACTGTTTAAAAATGCAGGGAAATTTTGCAAATTGGCATTATAATTAGTAGCTGGAGGGTACTTTTTTTTTTTGTGGGGTCGGTCAGGATGGGTGTTCAGGCCCTCGGTCAGATCGCTGGTTTGTTTTTATTATCCCCAGAGAAGAGTAGTGGGCATGTGTTTGGCAGGTGAAAAGTGCGGATTCTGTTTCAGAGAATTAAACAGGATCCGCATGGTCATCTCATTCCTTTAAGAATCCTTTGCTTCATCAGCTGGGATTCCACCATGTTTCTATATACTCCTCTATGCGTGGGCACAGGTACCTGGCTTGTTCCAAGAAGTATGCTGGAGAGTTTTCAAATTAACCAGTACGTTGAAAATTATTTGCAGGTTTTCAGGGTTTCACCATAATTGCGATAACGTTTGTATGTGCCTCCTGAAACCCAAGAAGGCTGCGACGGACATAACTATGCTGAGGAGTAGCTGACTTGGTGTTGCCTATTTTTGGTAGTGGAGACAGACAAGAAGCCATTCTTCTAAGTATCATCCCACCACCATTTTTCCATTGTTTTAAAATGCAGGGAAATTTTGCAAGTTAGCGTTATAATTAGTAGCTGGAGGGTACGGTTTTTTTTTTTTGTGTGTGTGGTCGATGTGGATGGGGGGGTAAGGCCCTCTGTCAGTTCGCTGGTTAGTTTTTATTATAACCAGAGAGGAGCAGTGGGCATGTGTTTAGCAGGTGAAAAGGGCGGATTCTGTTTCAGAGAATTAACGATGATCCCCATGGTCATCCCGTTCCTTTAATAATCCTTTACTTCATCAGCTGGAAATCCACCATGGTTCTATATACTCCTCTTTGCGTGGGAACAGGTAACTGACTTGTTCCAAGAAGTATGCCGCAGAGCTTTTCAATTAACCACTACGTTGAAAATTATTTGCAGGTGTTCAGCGTTTCACCATAATTGTGATAACATTTCTTTGTGCCTCCTGAAACCCAAGAAGGCTGCGACGGACATAACTATGATGAGGAGTAGCTGACTTGGTGTTGCCTATTTTTGTTAGTGGAGACTGACAAGAAGCCATTCTTCTAAGTATCATCCCACCACCATTTTTCCATTGTTTTAAAATGCAGGGAAATTTTGCAAGTTAGCATTATAATTAGTAGATGGAGGGTACGGTTTTTTCTTTGTGTGTGGTCGATGTGGATGGGGGGACCAGGCCCTCTGTCAGTTCGCTTGTTAGTTTTTATTATCCCCAGAGAGGAGAAGTGGGCATGTGTTTGGCAGGTGAAAAGGGCGGATTCTGTTTCAGAGAATTATCGATGATCCCCATGGTCATCCCGTTCCTTTAATAATCCTTTACTTCATCAGCTGGAAATCCACCATGGTTCTATATACTCCTCTTTGCGTGGGAACAGGTAACTGGCTTGTTCCAAGAAGTATGCCACAGAGATTTTCAATTAACCACTACATTGAAAATTATTTGCAGTTGTTCAGCGTTTCACCATAATTGTGATAACGTTTGTTTGTGCCTCCTGAAACCCAAGAAGGCTGCGACGGAGATAACTATGCTGAGGAGTAGCTGACTTGGTGTTGCCTATTTTTGTTAGTGGAGACTGACAAGAAGCCATTCTTCTAAGTATCATCCCACCACCATTTTTCCATTGTATTAAAATGCAGGGAAATTTTGCAAGTTAGCATTATAATTAGTACCTGGAGGCTACGGTGTTTTTTTGTTTTTTTTTTTTCCTGTGGGGTCGGTGTGGATGGGGGGTCAGGCCCTCTGTCACTTCGCCTGTTATTTTTTATTATCGCCAGAGAGGAGAAGTGGGCATGTGTTTGGCAGGTGAAAAGGGCGGATTCTGTTTCAGAGAATTAACGATGATCCCCATGGTCATCCCGTTCCTTTAATAATCCTTTACTTCATCAGCTGGAAATCCACCATGGTTCTATATACTCCTCTTTGCGTGGGAACAGGTAACTGGCTTGTTCCAAGAAGTATGCCGCAGAGCTTTTCAATTAACCACTACGTTGAAAATTATTTGCAGGTGTTCAGCGTTTCACCATAATTGTGATAACATTTGTTTGTGCCTCCTGAAACCCAAGATGGCTGCCACGAACATAACGATGCTGAGGCGTAGCTGATTTGGTTTTGCCTATTTTTGTTAGTGGAGACTGACAAGAATCCATTCTTCTAAGTATCATCTCACCATCATTTTTCCATTGTTTAAAAATGCAGGAAAATTTTGCAAGTTAGCATTATAATTAGTAGCTGGAGGCTACGGTGCTTTTTTTTTTTTCCTGTGGGGTCGGTGTGGATGTGTTGGTCAGGCCCTCTGTCAGTTCGCTGGTTTGTTTTAATTATCCCCAGAGAGGAAAAGTGGGTATTAGTATGGCAGGTGAAAACTGCGGGTCTGTTTCAGAGAATCAAACAGGATCCGCATGGTAATCCCGTTCCTTTAAGAATCCTTTGCTTCATGAGCTGGGAATCCACCATGGTTCTATATACTTCTCTATGCGTGGGCACAGGTAACTGGCTTGTTCCAAGAAGTATGCCTCAGAGCTTTTCAATTAACCAGTATGTTGAAAATCCTTTGCAGGTTTTCAGCGTTTCACCATAATTGTGATAACATGTGTATGTGCCTACTGAAACCAAATATGGCTGCTACGGACATAACTATGCAGAGGCGTAGCTGACTTGGTGCTGCCTATTTTTGTCAGTGGAGACTGACAAGAATCCATTCTTCTAAGTATCATCCAACCATCATTTCTCCATTGTTTAAAAATGCAGGGAAATTTTGCAAATTGGCATTATAATTAGTAGCTGGAGGGTACTTTTTTTTTTGTGGGGTCGGTCAGGATGGGTGTTCAGGCACTCTGTCAGATCGCTGGTTTGTTTTTATTATCCCCAGAGAAGAGTAGTGGGCATGTGTTTGGCAGGTGAAAAGTGCGGATTCTGTTTCAGAGAATAAAACAGGGTCCGCATGGTCATCTCATTCCTTTAAGAATCCTTTGCTTCATCAGCTGGGATTCCACCATGTTTCTATATACTCCTCTATGCGTGGGCACAGGTACCTGGCTTGTTCCAAGAAGTATGCTGGAGAGTTTTCAAATTAATCAGTACGTTGAAAATTAATTGCAGGTTTTCAGGGTTTCACCATAATTGTGATAACGTTTGTATGTGCCTCCTGAAACCCAAGAAGGCTGCGACGGACATAACTATGCTGAGGAGTAGCTGACTTCGTGTTGCCTATTTTTGTTAGTGGAGACTGACAAGAAGACATTCTTCTAAGTATCATCCCACCACCATTTTTCCATTGTTTTATAATGCAGGGAATTGTTGCAAGTTAGCATTATAATTAGTAGCTGGAGGGTACGGTTTTTTTTTTTGTGTGTGTGGTCGATGTGGATGGGGGGGGTCAGGCCCTCTGTCAGTTCGCTGGTTAGTTTTTATTATCCCCAGAGAGGAGAAGTGGGCATGTGTTTGGCAGGTGAAAAGGGCGGATTCTGTTTCAGAGAATTAACGGTGATCCCCATGGTCATCCCGTTCCTTTAATAATCCTTAACTTCATCAGCTGGAAATCCACCATGGTTCTATATACTCCTCTTTGCGTGAGAACAGGTAACTGGCTTGTTCCAAGAAGTATGCCGCAGAGCTTTTCAATTAACCACTACGATGAAAATTATTTGCAGGTGTTCAGCGTTTCACCATAATTGTGATAACGTTTGTTTGTGCCTCCTGAAACCCAAGAAGGCTGCCACAAACATAACTATGCTGAGGAGTAGCTGACTTGGTGTTGCCTTTTTTTGTTAGTGGAAACTGACAAGAATCCATTCTTCTAAGTATCATCTCACCATCATTTTTCCATTGTTTAAAAATGCAGGAAAATTTTGCAAGTTAGCATTATAATTAGTAGCTGGAGGCTACGGTGTTTTTTTTTTTTTTTCCTGTGGGGTCGGTGTGGATGTGTTGGTCAGGCCCTCTGTCAGTTCGCTGGTTCGTTTTTATTATCCCCAGAGAGGAGAAGTGGGTATTAGTATGGCAGGTGAAAACTTCGGATCTGTTTTAGAGAATTAAACAGGATCCGCATGGTAATCCCGTTTCTTTAAGAATCCTTTGCTTCATGAGCTGGGAATCCACCATGGTTCTATATACTTCTCTATGCGTGGGCACAGGAAACTGGCTTGTTCCAAGAAGTATGCCTCAGAGCTTTTCAATTAACCAGTATGTTGAAAATCCTTTGCAGGTTTTCAGCGTTTCACCATAATTGTGATAACGTGTGTATGTGCCTACTGAAACCAAATATGGCTGCTACGGACATAACTATGCTGAGGCGTAGCTGACTTGGTGTTGCCTATTTTTGTCAGTGGAGACTGACAAGAATCCATTCTTCTAAGTATCATCCAACCATCATTTCCCATTGTTTAAAAATGCAGGGAAATTTTGCAAATTGGCATTATAATTAGTAGCTGGAGGGTACTTTTTTTTTTTGTGGGGTCGGTCAGGATGGGTGTTCAGGCCCTCGGTCAGATCGCTGGTTTGTTTTTATTATCCCCAGAGAAGAGTAGTGGGCATGTGTTTGGCAGGTGAAAAGTGCGGATTCTGTTTCAGAGAATTAAACAAGATCCGCATGGTCATCTCATTCCTTTAAGAATCCTTTGCTTCATCAGCTGGGATTCCACCATGTTTCTATATACTCCTCTATGCGTGGGCACAGGTACCTGGCTTGTTCCAAGAAGTATGCTGGAGAGTTTTCAAATTAACCAGTACGTTGAAAATTATTTGCAGGTTTTCAGGGTTTCACCATAATTGTGATAACGTTTGTATGTGCCTCCTGAAACCCAAGAAGGCTGCGACGGACATAACTATGCTGAGGAGTAGCTGACTTGGTGTTGCCTATTTTTGGTAGTGGAGACAGACAAGAAGCCATTCTTCTAAGTATCATCCCACCACCATTTTTGCATTGTTTTAAAATGCAGGGAAATTTTGCAAGTTAGCGTTATAATTAGTAGCTGGAGGGTACGGTTTTTTTTTTGTGTGTGTGGTCGATGTGGATGGGGGGGTAAGGCCCTCTGTCAGTTCGCTGGTTAGTTTTTATTATAACCAGAGAGGAGCAGTGGGCATGTGTTTAGCAGGTGAAAAGGGCGGATTCTGTTTCAGAGAATTAACGATGATCCCCATGGTCATCCCGTTCCTTTAATAATCCTTTACTTCATCAGCTGGAAATCCACCATGGTTCTATATACTCCTCTTTGCGTGGGAACAGGTAACTGACTTGTTCCAAGAAGTATGCCGCAGAGCTTTTCAATTAACCACTACGTTGAAAATTATTTGCAGGTGTTCAGCGTTTCACCATAATTGTGATAACGTTTCTTTGTGCCTCCTGAAACCCAAAAAGGCTGCGACGGACATAACTATGATGAGGAGTAGCTGACTTGGTGTTGCCTATTTTTGTTAGTGGAGACTGACAAGAAGCCATTCTTCTAAGTATCATCCCACCACCATTTTTCCATTGTTTTAAAATGCAGGGAAATTTTGCAAGTTAGCATTATAATTAGTAGATGGAGGGTATGGTTTTTTTTTTGTGTGTGTGGTCGATGTGGATGGGGGGGTCAGGCCCTCTGTCAGTTCGCTGGTTAGTTTTTATTATCCCCAGAGAGGAGAAGTGGGCATCTTTTTGGCAGGTGAAAAGGGCGGATTCTGTTTCAGAGAATTAACGATGATCCCCATGGTCATCCCGTTCCTTTAATAATCTTTTACTTCATCACCTGGAAATCCACCATGGTTCTATATACTCCTCTTTGCGTGGGAACAGGTAACTGGCTTGTTCCAAGAAGTATGCCGCAGAGCTTTTCAATTAACCACTACATTGAAAATTATTTGCATTTGTTCAGCGTTTCACCATAATTGTGATAACGTTTGTTTGTGCCTCCTGAAACCCAAGAAGGCTGCGACGGAGATAACTATGCTGAGGAGTAGCTGACTTGGTGTTGCCTATTTTTGTTAGTGGAGACTGACAAGAAGCCATTCTTCTAAGTATCATCCCACCACCATTTTTCCATTGTATTAAAATGCAGGGAAATTTTGCAAGTTAGCATTATAATTAGTAGCTGGAGGCTACGGTGTTTTTTTTTTTTTTTCCTGTGGGGTCGGTGTGGATGTGTTGGTCAGGCCCTCTGTCAGTTCGCTGGTTTGTTTTTATTATCCCCAGAGAGGAGAAGTGGGTATTAGTATGGCAGGTGAAAACTGCGGATCTGTTTCAGAGAATCAAACAGGATCCGCATGGTAATCCCGTTCCTTTAAGAATCCTTTGCTTCATGAGCTGGGAATCCACCATGGTTCTATATACTTCTCTATGCGTGGGCACAGGTAACTGGCTTGTTCCAAGAAGTATGCCTCAGAGCTTTTCAATTAACCAGTATGTTGAAAATCCTTTGCAGGTTTTCAGCGTTTCACCATAATTGTGATAACGTGTGTATGTGCCTACTGAAACCAAATATGGCTGCTACGGACATAACTATGCTGAGGCGTAGCTGACTTGGTGTTGCCTATTTTTGTCAGTGGAGACTGACAAGAATCCATTCTTCTAAGTATCATCCAACCATCATTTCTCCATTGTTTAAAAATGCAGGGAAATTTTGCAAATTGGCATTATAATTAGTAGCTGGAGGGTACTTTTTTTTTTGTGGGGTCGGAAAGGATGTGTGTTCAGGCCCTCTGTCAGATCGCTGGTTTGTTTTTATTATCCCCAGAGAAGAGTAGTGGGCATGTGTTTGGCAGGTGAAAAGTGCGGATTCTGTTTCAGAGAATAAAACAGGATCCGCATGGTCATCTCATTCCTTTAAGAATCCTTTGCTTCATCAGCTGGGATTCCACCATGTTTCTATATACTCCTCTATGCGTGGGCACAGGTACCTGGCTTGTTCCAAGAAGTATGCTGGAGAGTTTTCAAATTAACCAGTACGTTGAAAATTAATTGCAGGTTTTCAGGGTTTCACCATAATTGTGATAACGTTTGTATGTGCCTCCTGAAACCCAAGAAGGCTGCGACGGACATAATTATGCTGAGGAGTAGCTGACTTGGTGTTGCCTGTTTTTGTTAGTGGAGACAGACAAGAAGCCATTCTTCTAAGTATCATCCCACCACCATTTTTCCATTGTTTTAAAATGCAGGGAAATTTTGCAAGTTAGCATTATAATTAGTAGCTGGAGGGTACGGTTTTTTTTTGTGTATTGTCGATGTGGATGGGGGGGTCAGGCCCCCTGTCAGTTCGCTGGTTAGTTTTTATTATCCCCAGAGAGGAGAAGTGGGCTTGTGTTTGGCAGGTGAAAAAGGCGGATTCTGTTTCAGAGAATTTACGATGATCCCCATGCTCATCGCGTTCCTTTAATAATCCTTTACTTCATCAGCTGGAAATCCACCATGTTTCTATATACTCCTCTTTGCGTGGGAACAGGTAACTGGCTTGTTCCAAGAAGTATGCCGCAGAGCTTTTCAATTAAGCAGTACGTTGAAAATTATTTGCAGGTGTTCAGGGTTTCACCATAATTGTAATAACGTTTGTTTGTGCCTCCTGAAACCCAAGAAGGCTGCGACGGACATAACTATGCTGAGGAGTAGCTGACTTGGTGTTGCCTATTTTTGTTAGTGGAGACTGACAAGAAGCCATTCTTCTAAGTATCATCCCACCACCATTTTTCCATTGTTTTATAATGCAGGGAATTGTTGCAAGTTAGCATTATAATTAGTAGCTGGAGGGTACGGTTTTTTTTTTTGTGTGTGGTCGATGTGGATGGGGGGGGTCAGGCCCTCTGTCAGTTCGCTGGTTAGTTTTTATTATCCCCAGAGAGGAGAAGTGGGCATGTGTTTGGCAGGTGAAAAGGGCGGATTCTGTTTCAGAGAATTAACGGTGATCCCCATGGTCATCCCGTTCCTTTAATAATCCTTTACTTCATCAGCTGGAAATCCACCATGGTTCTATATACTCCTCTTTGAGTGAGAACAGGTAACTGGCTTGTTCCAAGAAGTATGCCGCAGAGCTTTTCAGTTAAGCACTACGATGAAAATTATTTGCAGGTGTTCAGCGTTTCACCATAATTGTGATAACGTTTGTTTGTGCCTCCTGAAACCCAAGAAGGCTGCCACGAACATAACTATGCTGAGGAGTAGCTGACTTGGTGTTGCCTATTTTTGTTAGTGGAGACAGACAAGAAGCCATTCTTCTAAGTATCATCCCACCACCATTTTTCCATTGTTTTAAAATGCAGGGAAATTTTGCAAGTTAGCATTATAATTAGTAGCTGGAGGGTACGGTTTTTTTTTTGTGTATTGTCGATGTGGATGGGGGGGTCAGGCCCCCTGTCAGTTCGCTGGTTAGTTTTTATTATCCCCAGAGAGGAGAAGTGGGCTTGTGTTTGGCAGGTGAAAAAGGTGGATTCTGTTTCAGAGAATTTACGATGATCCCCATGCTCATCGCGTTCCTTTAATAATCCTTTACTTCATCAGCTGGAAATCCACCATGTTTCTATATACTCCTCTTTGCGTGGGAACAGGTAACTGGCTTGTTCCAAGAAGTATGCCGCAGAGCTTTTCAATTAACCACTACGTTGAAAATTATTTGCAGGTGTTCAGGGTTTCACCATAATTGTAATAACGTTTGTTTGTGCCTCCTGAAACCCAAGAAGGCTGTGACGGACATAACTATGCTGAGGAGTAGCTGACTTGGTGTTGCCTATTTTTGTTAGTGGAGACTGACAAGAAGCCATTCTTCTAAGTATCATCCCACCACCATTTTTCCATTGTTTTATAATGCAGGGAATTGTTGCAAGTTAGCATTATAATTAGTAGCTGGAGGGTACGGTTTTTTTTTTTGTGTGTGGTCGATGTGGATGGGGGGGTGAGGCCCTCTGTCAGTTCGCTGGTTAGTTTTTATTATCCCCAGAGAGGAGAAGTGGGCATGTGTTTGGCAGGTGAAAAGGGCGGATTCTGTTTCAGAGAATTAACGGTGATCCCCATGGTCATCCCGTTCCTTTAATAATCCTTAACTTCATCAGCTGGAAATCCACCATGGTTCTATGTACTCCTCTTTGGGTGAGAACAGGTAACTGGCTTGTTCCAAGAAGTATGCCGCAGAGCTTTTCAATTAACCACTACGATGAAAATTATTTGCAGGTGTTCAGCGTTTCGCCATAATTGTGATAACGTTTGTTTGTGCCTCCTGAAACCCAAGAAGGCTGCCACGAACATAACTATGCTGTGGAGTAGCTGACTTGGTGTTGCCTTTTTTTGTTAGTGGAAACTGACAAGAATCCATTCTTCTAAGTATCATCTCACCATCATTTTTCCATTGTTTAAAAATGCAGGAAAATTTTGCAAGTTAGCATTATAATTAGTAGCTGGAGGCTACGGTGTTTTTTTTTTTTTTTCCTGTGGGGTCGGTTTGGATGTGTTGGTCAGGCCCTCTGTCATTTCGCTGGTTCGTTTTTATTATCCCCAGAGAGGAGAAGTGGGTATTAGTATGGCAGGTGAAAACTTCGGATCTGTTTGAGAGAATTAAACAGGATCCGCATGGTAATCCCGTTTCTTTAAGAATCCTTTGCTTCATGAGCTGGGAATCCACCATGGTTCTATATACTTCTCTATGCGTGGGCACAGGAAACTGGCTTGTTCCAAGAAGTATGCCTCAGAGCTTTTCAATTAACCAGTATGTTGAAAATCCTTTGCAGGTTTTCAGCGTTTCACCATAATTGTGATAACGTGTGTATGTGCCTACTGAAACCAAATATGGCTGCTACGGACATAACTATGCTGAGGCGTAGCTGACTTGGTGTTGCCTATTTTTGTCAGTGGAGACTGACAAGAATCCATTCTTCTAAATATCATCCAACCATCATTTCTCCACTGTTTAAAAATGCAGGGAAATTTTGCAAATTGGCATTATAATTAGTAGCTGGAGGGTACTTTTTTTTTTTGTGGGGTCGGTCAGGATGGGTGTTCAGGCCCTCGGTCAGATCGCTGGTTTGTTTTTATTATCCCCAGAGAAGAGTAGTGGGCATGTGTTTGGCAGGTGAAAAGTGCGGATTCTGTTTCAGAGAATAAAACAGGGTCCGCATGGTCATCTCATTCCTTTAAGAATCCTTTGCTTCATCAGCTGGGATTCCACCATGTTTCTATATACTCCTCTATGCGTGGGCACAGGTACCTGGCTTGTTCCAAGAAGTATGCTGGAGAGTTTTCAAATTAACCAGTACGTTGAAAATTATTTGCAGGTTTTCAGGGTTTCACCATAATTGCGATAACGTTTGTATGTGCCTCCTGAAACCCAAGAAGGCTGCGACGGACATAACTATGCTGAGGAGTAGCTGACTTGGTGTTGCCTATTTTTGGTAGTGGAGACAGACAAGAAGCCATTCTTCTAAGTATCATCCCACCACCATTTTTCCATTGTTTTAAAATGCAGGGAAATTTTGCAAGTTAGCATTATAATTAGTAGCTGGAGGGTACGGTTTTTTTTTTTTGTGTGTGTGGTCGATGTGGATGGGGGGGTAAGGCCCTCTGTCAGTTCGCTGGTTAGTTTTTATTATAACCAGAGAGGAGCAGTGGGCATGTGTTTAGCAGGTGAAAAGGGCGGATTCTGTTTCAGAGAATTAACGATGATCCCCATGGTCATCCCGTTCCTTTAATAATCCTTTACTTCATCAGCTGGAAATCCACCATGGTTCTATATACTCCTCTTTGCGTGGGAACAGGTAACTGACTTGTTCCAAGAAGTATGCCGCAGAGCTTTTCAATTAACCACTACGTTGAAAATTATTTGCAGGTGTTCAGCATTTCACCATAATTGTGATAACATTTCTTTGTGCCTCCTGAAACCCAAAAAGGCTGCGACGGACATAACTATGATGAGGAGTAGCTGACTTGGTGTTGCCTATTTTTGTTAGTGGAGACTGACAAGAAGCCATTCTTCTAAGTATCATCCCACCACCATTTTTCCATTGTTTTAAAATGCAGGGAAATTTTGCAAGTTAGCATTATAATTAGTAGATGGAGGGTACGGTTTTTTCTTTGTGTGTGGTCGATGTGGATGGGGGGACCAGGCCCTCTGTCAGTTCGCTTGTTAGTTTTTATTATCCCCAGAGAGGAGAAGTGGGTATGTGTTTGGCAGGTGAAAAGGGCGGATTCTGTTTCAGAGAATTATCGATGATCCCCATGGTCATCCCGTTCCTTTAATAATCCTTTACTTCATCAGCTGGAAATCCACCATGGTTCTATATACTCCTCTTTGCGTGGGAACAGGTAACTGGCTTGTTCCAAGAAGTATGCCACAGAGATTTTCAATTAACCACTACATTGAAAATTATTTGCAGTTGTTCAGCGTTTCACCATAATTGTGATAACGTTTGTTTGTGCCTCCTGAAACCCAAGAAGGCTGCGACGGAGATAACTATGCTGAGGAGTAGCTGACTTGGTGTTGCCTATTTTTGTTAGCGGAGACTGACAAGAAGCCATTCTTCTAAGTATCATCCCACCACCATTTTTCCATTGTATTAAAATGCAGGGAAATTTTGCAAGTTAGCATTATAATTAGTACCTGGAGGCTACGGTGTTTTTTTGTTTTTTTTTTTTCCTGTGGGGTCGGTGTGGATGGGGGGTCAGGCCCTCTGTCACTTCGCCTGTTATTTTTTATTATCGCCAGAGAGGAGAGGTGGGCATGTGTTTGGCAGGTGAAAAGGGCGGATTCTGTTTCAGAGAATTAACGATGATCCCCATGGTCATCCCGTTCCTTTAATAATCCTTTACTTCATCAGCTGGAAATCCACCATGGTTCTATATACTCCTCTTTGCGTGGGAACAGGTAACTGGCTTGTTCCAAGAAGTATGCCGCAGAGCTTTTCAATTAACCACTACGTTGAAAATTATTTGCAGGTGTTCAGCGTTTCACCATAATTGTGATAACATTTGTTTGTGCCTCCTGAAACCCAAGATGGCTGCCACGAACATAACGATGCTGAGGCGTAGCTGATTTGGTTTTGCCTATTTTTGTTAGTGGAGACTGACAAGAATCCATTCTTCTAAGTATCATCTCACCATCATTTTTCCATTGTTTAAAAATGCAGGAAAATTTTGCAAGTTAGCATTATAATTAGTAGCTGGAGGCTACGGTGCTTTTTTTTTTTTCCTGTGGGGTCGGTGTGGATGTGTTGGTCAGGCCCCCTGTCAGTTCGCTGGTTAGTTTTTATTATCCCCAGAGAGGAGAATTGGGCTTGTGTTTGGCAGGTGAAAAAGGTGGATTCTGTTTCAGAGAATTTACGATGATCCCCATGCTCATCGCGTTCCTTTAATAATCCTTTACTTCATCAGCTGGAAATCCACCATGTTTCTATATACTCCTCTTTGCGTGGGAACAGGTAACTGGCTTGTTCCAAGAAGTATGCCGCAGAGCTTTTCAATTAACCACTACGTTGAAAATTATTTGCAGGTGTTCAGGGTTTCACCATAATTGTAATAACGTTTGTTTGTGCCTCCTGAAACCCAAGAAGGCTGTGACGGACATAACTATGCTGAGGAGTAGCTGACTTGGTGTTGCCTATTTTTGTTAGCGGAGACTGACAAGAAGCCATTCTTCTAAGTATCATCCCACCACCATTTTTCCATTGTTTTATAATGCAGGGAATTGTTGCAAGTTAGCATTATAATTAGTAGCTGGAGGGTACGGTTTTTTTTTTTGTGTGTGGTCGATGTGGATGGGGGGGTGAGGCCCTCTGTCAGTTCGCTGGTTAGTTTTTATTATCCCCAGAGAGGAGAAGTGGGCATGTGTTTGGCAGGTGAAAAGGGCGGATTCTGTTTCAGAGAATTAACGGTGATCCCCATGGTCATCCCGTTCCTTTAATAATCCTTAACTTCATCAGCTGGAAATCCACCATGGTTCTATGTACTCCTCTTTGGGTGAGAACAGGTAACTGGCTTGTTCCAAGAAGTATGCCGCAGAGCTTTTCAATTAACCACTACGATGAAAATTATTTGCAGGTGTTCAGCGTTTCGCCATAATTGTGATAATGTTTGTTTGTGCCTCCTGAAACCCAAGAAGGCTGCCACGAACATAACTATGCTGTGGAGTAGCTGACTTGGTGTTGCCTTTTTTTGTTAGTGGAAACTGACAAGAATCCATTCTTCTAAGTATCATCTCACCATCATTTTTCCATTGTTTAAAAATGCAGGAAAATTTTGCAAGTTAGCATTATAATTAGTAGCTGGAGGCTACGGTGTTTTTTTTTTTTTTTTCCTGTGGGGTCGGTGTGGATGTGTTGGTCAGGCCCTCTGTCATTTCGCTGGTTCGTTTTTATTATCCCCAGAGAGGAGAAGTGGGTATTAGTATGGCAGGTGAAAACTTCGGATCTGTTTGAGAGAATTAAACAGGATCCGCATGGTAATCCCGTTTCTTTAAGAATCCTTTGCTTCATGAGCTGGGAATCCACCATGGTTCTATATACTTCTCTATGCGTGGGCACAGGAAACTGGCTTGTTCCAAGAAGTATGCCTCAGAGCTTTTCAATTAACCAGTATGTTGAAAATCCTTTGCAGGTTTTCAGCGTTTCACCATAATTGTGATAACGTGTGTATGTGCCTACTGAAACCAAATATGGCTGCTACGGACATAACTATGCTGAGGCGTAGCTGACTTGGTGTTGCCTATTTTTGTCAGTGGAGACTGACAAGAATCCATTCTTCTAAATATCATCCAACCATCATTTCTCCACTGTTTAAAAATGCAGGGAAATTTTGCAAATTGGCATTATAATTAGTAGCTGGAGGGTACTTTTTTTTTTTGTGGGGTCGGTCAGGATGGGTGTTCAGGCCCTCGGTCAGATCGCTGGTTTGTTTTTATTATCCCCAGAGAAGAGTAGTGGGCATGTGTTTGGCAGGTGAAAAGTGCGGATTCTGTTTCAGAGAATTAAACAGGATCCGCATGGTCATCTCATTCCTTTAAGAATCCTTTGCTTCATCAGCTGGGATTCCACCATGTTTCTATATACTCCTCTATGCGTGGGCACAGGTACCTGGCTTGTTCCAAGAAGTATGCTGGAGAGTTTTCAAATTAACCAGTACGTTGAAAATTATTTGCAGGTTTTCAGGGTTTCACCATAATTGCGATAACGTTTGTATGTGCCTCCTGAAACCCAAGAAGGCTGCGACGGACATAACTATGCTGAGGAGTAGCTGACTTGGTGTTGCCTATTTTTGGTAGTGGAGACAGACAAGAAGCCATTCTTCTAAGTATCATCCCACCACCATTTTTCCATTGTTTTAAAATGCAGGGAAATTTTGCAAGTTAGCATTATAATTAGTAGCTGGAGGGTACGGTTTTTTTTTTTTGTGTGTGTGGTCGATGTGGATGGGGGGGTAAGGCCCTCTGTCAGTTCGCTGGTTAGTTTTTATTATAACCAGAGAGGAGCAGTGGGCATGTGTTTAGCAGGTGAAAAGGGCGGATTCTGTTTCAGAGAATTAACGATGATCCCCATGGTCATCCCGTTCCTTTAATAATCCTTTACTTCATCAGCTGGAAATCCACCATGGTTCTATATACTCCTCTTTGCGTGGGAACAGGTAACTGACTTGTTCCAAGAAGTATGCCGCAGAGCTTTTCAATTAACCACTACGTTGAAAATTATTTGCAGGTGTTCAGCATTTCACCATAATTGTGATAACATTTCTTTGTGCCTCCTGAAACCCAAAAAGGCTGCGACGGACATAACTATGATGAGGAGTAGCTGACTTGGTGTTGCCTATTTTTGTTAGTGGAGACTGACAAGAAGCCATTCTTCTAAGTATCATCCCACCACCATTTTTCCATTGTTTTAAAATGCAGGGAAATTTTGCAAGTTAGCATTATAATTAGTAGATGGAGGGTACGGTTTTTTCTTTGTGTGTGGTCGATGTGGATGGGGGGACCAGGCCCTCTGTCAGTTCGCTTGTTAGTTTTTATTATCCCCAGAGAGGAGAAGTGGGCATGTGTTTGGCAGGTGAAAAGGGCGGATTCTGTTTCAGAGAATTATCGATGATCCCCATGGTCATCCCGTTCCTTTAATAATCCTTTACTTCATCAGCTGGAAATCCACCATGGTTCTATATACTCCTCTTTGCGTGGGAACAGGTAACTGGCTTGTTCCAAGAAGTATGCCACAGAGATTTTCAATTAACCACTACATTGAAAATTATTTGCAGGTGTTCAGCGTTTCACCATAATTGTGATAACGTTTGTTTGTGCCTCCTGAAACCCAAGAAGGCTGCGACGGAGATAACTATGCTGAGGAGTAGCTGACTTGGTGTTGCCTATTTTTGTTAGTGGAGACTGACAAGAAGCCATTCTTCTAAGTATCATCCCACCACCATTTTTCCATTGTATTAAAATGCAGGGAAATTTTGCAAGTTAGCATTATAATTAGTACCTGGAGGCTACGGTGTTTTTTTGTTTTTTTTTTTTCCTGTGGGGTCGGTGTGGATGGGGGGTCAGGCCCTCTGTCACTTCGCCTGTTATTTTTTATTATCGCCAGAGAGGAGAAGTGGGCATGTGTTTGGCAGGTGAAAAGGGCGGATTCTGTTTCAGAGAATTAACGATGATCCCCATGGTCATCCCGTTCCTTTAATAATCCTTTACTTCATCAGCTGGAAATCCACCATGGTTCTATATACTCCTCTTTGCGTGGGAACAGGTAACTGGCTTGTTCCAAGAAGTATGCCGCAGAGCTTTTCAATTAACCACTACGTTGAAAATTATTTGCAGATGTTCAGCGTTTCACCATAATTGTGATAACATTTGTTTGTGCCTCCTGAAACCCAAGATGGCTGCCACGAACATAACGATGCTGAGGCGTAGCTGATTTGGTTTTGCCTATTTTTGTTAGTGGAGACTGACAAGAATCCATTCTTCTAAGTATCATCTCACCATCATTTTTCCATTGTTTAAAAATGCAGGAAAATTTTGCAAGTTAGCATTATAATTAGTAGCTGGAGGCTACGGTGCTTTTTTTTTTTTCCTGTGGGGTCGGTGTGGATGTGTTGGTCAGGCCCTCTGTCAGTTCGCTGGTTTGTTTTAATTATCCCCAGAGAGGAAAAGTGGGTATTAGTATGGCAGGTGAAAACTGCGGGTCTGTTTCAGAGAATCAAACAGGATCCGCATGGTAATCCCGTTCCTTTAAGAATCCTTTGCTTCATGAGCTGGGAATCCACCATGGTTCTATATACTTCTCTATGCGTGGGCACAGGTAACTGGCTTGTTCCAAGAAGTATGCCTCAGAGCTTTTCAATTAACCAGTATGTTGAAAATCCTTTGCAGGTTTTCAGCGTTTCACCATAATTGTGATAACATGTGTATGTGCCTACTGAAACCAAATATGGCTGCTACGGACATAACTATGCAGAGGCGTAGCTGACTTGGTGTTGCCTATTTTTGGTAGTGGAGACTGACAAGAATCCATTCTTCTAAGTATCATCCAACCATCATTTCTCCATTGTTTAAAAATGCAGGGAAATTTTGCAAATTGGCATTATAATTAGTAGCTGGAGGGTACTTTTTTTTTTGTGGGGTCGGTCAGGATGGGTGTTCAGGCACTCTGTCAGATCGCTGGTTTGTTTTTATTATCCCCAGAGAAGAGTAGTGGGCATGTGTTTGGCAGGTGAAAAGTGCGGATTCTGTTTCAGAGAATAAAACAGGGTCCGCATGGTCATCTCATTCCTTTAAGAATCCTTTGCTTCATCAGCTGGGATTCCACCATGTTTCTATATACTCCTCTATGCGTGGGCACAGGTACCTGGTTTGTTCCAAGAAGTATGCTGGAGAGTTTTCAAATTAACCAGTACGTTGAAAATTAATTGCAGGTTTTCAGGGTTTCACCATAATTGTGATAACGTTTGTATGTGCCTCCTGAAACCCAAGAAGGCTGCGACGGACATAACTATGCTGAGGAGTAGCTGACTTCGTGTTGCCTATTTTTGTTAGTGGAGACTGACAAGAAGCCATTCTTCTAAGTATCATCCCACCACCATTTTTCCATTGTTTTATAATGCAGGGAATTGTTGCAAGTTAGCATTATAATTAGTAGCTGGAGGGTACGGTTTTTTTTTTTTTGTGTGTGGTCGATGTGGATGGGGGGGGTCAGGCCCTCTGTCACTTCGCTGGTTATTTTTTATTATCCCCAGAGAGGAGAAGTGGGCATGTGTTTGGCAGGTGAAAAGGGCGGATTCTGTTTCAGAGAATTAACGATGATCCCCATGGTCATCCCGTTCCTTTAATAATCCTTTACTTCATCAGCTGGAAATCCACCATGGTTCTATATACTCCTCTTTGCGTGGGAACAGGTAAGTGGCTTGTTCCAAGAAGTATGCCGCAGAGCTTTTCAATTAACCACTACGTTGAAAATTATTTGCAGGTGTTCAGCGTTTCACCATAATTGTGATAACGTTTGTTTGTGCCTCTTGAAACCCAAGAAGGCTGCGACGGATATAACTATGCTGAGGAGTAGCTGACTTGGTGTTGCCTATTTTTGTTAGTGGTGACTGACAAGAAGCCATTCTTCTAAGTATCATCCCACCACCATTTTTCCATTGTTTTAAAATGCAGGGAAATTTTGCAAGTTAGCATTATAATTAGTAGCTGGAGGGTACGGTTTTTTTTTTGTGTGTGTGGTCGATGTGGATGGGGGGGGTCAGGCCCTCTGTCAGTTCGCTGGTTAGTTTTTGTTATCCCCAGAGAGGAGAAGTGGGCATGTGTTTGGCAGGTGAAAAGGGCGGATTCTGTTTCAGAGAATTAACGATGATCCCCATGGTCATCCCGTTCCTTTAATAATCCTTTACTTCATCAGCTGGAAATCCACCATGGTTCTATATACTCCTCTTTGCGTGGGAACAGGTAACTGGCTTGTTCCAAGAAGTATGCCGCAGAGCTTTTCAATTAACAACTACGTTGAAAATTATTTGCAGGTGTTCAGCGTTTCACCATAATTGTGATAACGTTTGTTTGTGCCTCCTGAAACCCAAGAAGGCTGCGACGGACATAACTATGCTGAGGAGTAGCTGACTTGGTGTTGCCTATTTTTGTTTTTGGAGACAGACAAGAAGCCATTATTCTAAGTATCATCCCACCACCATTTTTCCATTGTTTTAAAATGCAGGGAAATTTTGCAAGTTAGCATTATAATTAGTAGCTGGAGGCTACGGTGTTTTTTTTTTTTTTTCCTGTCGGGTCGTTGTGGATGTGTAGGTCAGGCCCTCTGTCAGTTCGCTGGTTTGTTTTTATTATCCCCAGAGAGGAGAAGTGGGTATTAGTATGGCAGGTGAAAACTGCGGATCTGTTTCAGAGAATTAAACAGGATCCACATGGTAATCCCTTTCCTTTAGGGATCCTTTGCTTCATGAGCTGGGAATCCACCATGGTTCTATATACTTCTCTATGCGTGGGCACAGGTAACTGGCTTGTTCCAAGAAGTATGCCTCAGAGCTTTTCAATTAACCAGTATGTTGAAAATCCTTTGCAGGTTTTCAGCGTTTCGCCAGAATTGTGATAACGTGTGTATGTGCCTACTGAAACCAAATATGGCTGCTACGGACATAACTATGCTCAGGCGTAGCTGACTTGGTGTTGCCTATTTTTGTCAGTGGAGACTGACAAGAAGCCATTCTTCTAAGTATCATCCCACCAGCATTTCTCCATTGTTTAAAAATGCAGGGAAATTTTGCAAATTGGCATTATAATTAGTAGCTGGAGGGTACTTTTTTTTTTGTGGGGTCGGTCAGGATGGGTGTTCAGGCCATCTGTCAATTCACTGGTTTGTTTTTATTATCCCCAGAGAAGAGTAGTGGGCATGTGTTTGGCAGGTGAAAAGTTCGGATTCTGTTTCAGAGAATTAAACAGGATCCGCATGGTCATCTCATTCCTTTAAGAATCCTTTGCTTCATCAGCTGGGATTCCACCATGTTTCTATATACTCCTCTATGCGTGGGCACAGGTACCTGGCTTGTTCCAAGAAGTATGCCGCAGAGCTTTTTAATTAACCACTACGTTGAAAATTAATTGCAGGTTTTCAGCGTTTCACCATAATTTTGATAAGGTTTGTATGTGCCTCCTGAAACCCAAGAAGGCTGCGATGGACATAACTATGCTGAGGAGTAGCTGACTTGGTGTTGCCTATTTTTGTTAGTGGAGACAGACAAGAAGCCATTCTTCTAAGTATCATCCCACCACCATTTTTCCATTGTTTTAAAATGCAGGGAAATTTTGCAAGTTAGCATTATAATTAGTAGCTGGAGGGTACGGTTTTTTTTTGTGTGTGGTCGATGTGGATGGGGGGGTCAGGCCCTCTGTCAGTTCGCTGGTTAGTTTTTATTATCCCCAGAGAGGAGAAGTGGGCATGTGTTTGGCAGGTGAAAAGGGTGGATTCTGTTTCAGAGAATTAACGGTGATCCCCATGGTCATCCCGTTCCTTTAATAATCCTTTACTTCATCAGCTGGAAATCCACCATGGTTCAATATACTCCTCTTTGGGTGGGAACAGGTAACTGGCTTGTTCCAAGAAGTATGCCGCAGAGCTTTTCAAATAACCACTACGTTGAAAATTATTTGCAGGTGTTCAGCGTTTCACCATAATTGTGATAACATTTGTTTGTGCCTCCTGAAACCCAAGATGGCTGCCACGAACATAACGATGCTGAGGCGTAGCTGATTTGGTTTTGCCTATTTTTGTTAGTGGAGACTGACAAGAATCCATTCTTCTAAGTATCATCTCACCATCATTTTTCCATTGTTTAAAAATGCAGGAAAATTTTGCAAGTTAGCATTATAATTAGTAGCTGGAGGCTACGGTGTTTTTTTTTTTTTTTTCCCTGTGGGGTCGGTGTGGATGTGTTGGTCAGGCCCTCTGTCAGTTCGCTGGTTTGTTTTTATTATCCCCAGAGAGGAGAAGTGGGTATTAGTATGGCAGGTGAAAACTGCGGATCTGTTTCAGAGAATTAAACAGGATCCGCATGGTAATCCCGTTCCTTTAAGAATCCTTTGCTTCATGAGCTGGGAATCCAACATGGTTCTATATACTTCTCTATGCGTGGGCACAGGAAACTGGCTTGTTCCAAGAAGTATGCCTCAGAGCTTTTCAATTAACCAGTATGTTGAAAATCCTTTGTAGGTTTTCAGCGTTTCACCATAATTGTGATAACGTGTGTATGTGCCTACTGAAACCAAATATGGCTCTTATGGACATAACTATGCTGAGGCGTAGCTGACTTGGTGTTGCCTATTTTTGTCAGTGGAGACTGACAAGAAGCCATTCTTCTAAGTATCATCCCACAATCATTTCTCCATTGTTTTAAAATGCAGGGAAATTTTGCAAATTGGCATTATAATTAGTAGCTGGAGGCTACTTTTTTTTTGTGGGGTCGGTCAGGATGGGTGTTCAGGCCCTCGGTCAGATCGCTGGTTTGTTTTTATTATCCCTAGAGAAGAGTAGTGGGCATGTGTTTGGCAGGTGAAAAGTGCGGATTCTGTTTCAGAGAATTAAACAGGATCCGCATGGTCATCTCATTCCTTTAAGAATCCTTTGCTTCATCAGCTGGGATTCCACCATGTTTCTATATACTCCTCTATGCGTGGGCACAGGTACCTGGCTTGTTACAAGAAGTATGCTGGAGAGTTTCCAAATTAACCAGTACGTTGAAAATTAATTGCAGGTTTTCAGCGTTTCACCATAATTTTGCTAAGGTTTGTATGTGCCTCCTGAAACCCAAGAAGGCTGCGACGGACATAACTATGCTGAGGAGTAGCTGACTTGGTGTTGCCTATTTTTGTTAGTGGAGACAGACAAGAAGCCATTCTTCTAAGTATCATCCCACCACCATTTTTCCATTGTTTTAAAATGCAGGGAAATTTTGCAAGTTAGCATTATAATTAGTAGCTGGAGGGTACGGTTTTTTTGTGTGTGTGGTCGATGTGGATGGGGGCGTCAGGCTCTCTGTCAGTTCGCAGGTTAGTTTTTATTATCCCCAGAGAGGAGAAGAGGGCATGTGTTTGGCAGGTGAAAAGGGCGGATTCTGTTTCAGAGAATTAACGATGATCCCCATGGTGATCCCGTTCCTTTAATAATCCTTTACTTCATCAGCTGGAAATCCACCATGGTTCTATATACTCCTTTTTGCGTGGGAACAGGTAACTGGCTTGTTCCAAGAAGTATGCCGCAGAGCTTTTCAATTAACCACTACATTGAAAATTATTTGCAGGTGTTCAGCCTTTCACCATAATTGTGATAACGTTTGTATGTGCCTCCTGAAACCCAAGAAGGCTGCGACGGACATAACTATGCTGAGGAGTAGCTGACTTGGTGTTGCCTATTTTTGTTAGTGGAGACTGACAAGAAGCCATTCTTCTAAGTATCATCCCAACACCATTTTTCCATTGTTTTAAAATGCAGGGAAACTTTGCAAGTTAGCATTCTAATTAGTAGCTGGAGGGTACGGTTTTTTATTTTTTGTGTGGTTGATGCGGATGGGGGGGTTCAGGCCCTCTGTCAGTTCGCTGGTTAGTTTTTATTATCCCCAGAGAGGAGAAGTGGGCATGTGTTTGGCAGGTGAAAAGGGCGGATTCTGTTTCAGAGAATTAACGATGATCCCCATGGTCATCCCGTTCCTTTAATAATCCTTTACTTCATCAACTGGAAATCCACCATGGTTCTATATACTCCTCTTTGCGTGGGAACAGGTAATTGGCTTGTTCGAAGAAGTAAGCCGCAGAGCTTTTCAATTAACCACTACGTTGAAAATTATTTGCAGGTGTTCAGCGTTTCACCATAATTGTGATAACGTTTGTTTGTGCCTCCTGAAACCCAAGAAGACTGCGACGGACATAAATATGCTGAGGAGTAGCAGACTTGGTGTTGCCTATTTTTGTTAGTGGAGACTGACAAGAAGCCATTCTTCTAAGTATCATCCCACCACCATTTTTCCATTGTTTTAAAATGCAGGGAAATTTTGCAAGTTAGCATTATAATTAGTAGCTGGAGGCTACGGTTTTTTTTTTGTGTGTGGTCGATGTCGATGGGGGGGTCAGGCCCTCTGTCAGTTCGCTGGTTAGTTTTTATTATCCCCAGAGAGGAGAAGTGGGCATGTGTTTGGCAGGTGAAAAGGGCGGATTCTGTTTCAGAGAATTAAGGATGATCCCCATGGTCATCCCGTTCCTTTAATAATCCTTTACTTCATCAGCTGGAAATCCACCATGGTTCTATATACTCCTCTTTGCGTGGGAACAGGTAACTGGCTTGTTCCAAGAAGTATGCCGCAGAGCTTTTCAATTAACCACTACGTTGAAAATTATTTGCAGGTGTTCAGCGTTTCACCATAATTGTGATAACGTTTGTTTGTGCCTCCTGAAACCCAAGAAGGCTGCGACGGACATAACTATGCTGACGAGTAACTGACTTGGTGTTGCCTATTTTTGTTAGTGGAGACAGACAAGAAGCCATTCTTCTAAGTATCATCCCACCACCATTTTTCCATTGTTTTAAAATGCAGGGAAATTTTGCAAGTTAGCATTATAATTAGTAGCTGGAGGGTACGGTTTTTTTGTGTGTGTGGTCGATGTGGATGGGGGGGTGAGGCCCTCTGTCAGTTCGCTGGTTAGTTTTTATTATCCCCAGAGAGGAGAAGTGGGCATGTGTTTGGCAGGTGAAAAGGGCGGATTCTGTTTCAGAGAATTAATGATGATCCCCATGGTCATCCCGTTCCTTTAATAATCCTTTACTTCATAAGCTGGAAATCCAACATGGTTCTATATACTCCTATTTGCGTGGGAACAGGTAACTGGCTTGTTCCAAGAAGTATGCCGCAGAGCTTTTCAATTAACCACTACGTTGAAAATTATTTGCAGGTGTTCAGCGTTTCACCATAATTGTGATAACGTTTGTTTGTGCCTCCTGAAACCCAAGAAGACTGCGACGGACATAACTATGCTGAGGAATAACTGACTTGGTGTTGCCTATTTTTGTTAGTGGAGACAGACAAGAAGCCATTCTTCTAAGTATCATCCCACCACCATTTTTCCTTTGTTTTAAAATGCAGGGAAATACTGCAAGTTAGCATTATAAATAGTAGCTGGAGGGTACGGTTTTTTTTTTTGTGTGTGGTCGATGTGGATGGGGGGGTCAGGCCCTCTGAAAGTCCGCTGGTTTGTTTTTATTATCCCCAGAGAGTAGAAGTGGGTATTAGTATGGCAGGTGAAAACTGCGGATCTGTTTCAGAGAATTAAACAGGATCCGCATGGTAATCCCGTTCCTTTAAGAATCCTTTGCTTCATGAGCTGGGAATCCACCATGGTTCTATATACTTCTCTATGCGTGGGCACAGGAAACTGGCTTGTTCCAAGAAGTATGCCGCAGAGCATTTCAATTAACCAGTATGTTGAAAATCCTTTGCAGGTTTTCAACGTTTCACCATAATTGTGATAACGTGTGTATGTGCCTACTGAAACCAAATATGGCTCTTATGGACATAACTATGCTGAGGCGTAGCTGACTTGGTGTTGCCTATTTTTGTCAGTGGAGACTGACAAGAAGCCATTCTTCTAAGTATCATCCCACCATCATTTCTCCATTGTTTAAAAATGCAGGGAAATTTTGCAAATTGGCATTATAATTAGTAGCTGGAGGGTACTTTTTTTTTGTGGGGCCGGTCTCGATGGTTGTTCAGGCCCTCTGTCAGATCGCTGGTTTGTTTTTATTATCCCCAGAGAAGAGTAGTGGGCATGTGTTTGGCAGGTGAAATGTGCGGATTCTGTTTCAGAGAATTAAACAGGATCCGCATGGCCATCTCATTCTTTAAGAATCCTTTGCTTCATCAGCTGGGATTCCACCATGTTTCTATATACTCCTCTATGCGTGGGCATAGGTACCTGGCTTGTTCGAAGAAGTATGCTGGAAAGTTTTCAAATTAACCAGTACGTTGAAAATTAATTGCTGGTTTTCAGCGTTTCACCATAATTGTGATAACGTTTGTTTGTGCCTCCTGAAACCCAAGAAGGTTGCGATGGACATAACTATGCTGAGGAGTAGCTGACTTGGTGTTGCCTATTTTTGTTAGTAGAGACTGACAAGAAGCCATTCTTCTAAGTATCATCCCACCACCATTTTTCCATTGTTTTAAAATGCAGGGAAACTTTGAAAGTTAGCATTCTAATTAGTAGCCGGAGGGTACGGTTTTTTATTTTTTGTGTGGTCGATGCTGATGGGGGGGGTCAGGCCCTCTGTCAGTTCGCTGGTTAGTTTTTATTATCCCCAGAGAGGAGAAGTGGGCATGTGTTTGGCAGGTGAAAAGGGCGGATTCTGTTTCAGAGAATTAACGATGATCCCCATGGTCATCCCGTTCCTTTAATAATCCTTTACTTCATCAGCTGGAAATCCACCATGGTTCTATATACTCCTCTTTGCGTGGGAACAGGTAATTGGCTTGTTCCAAGAAGTAAGCCGCAGAGCTTTTCAATTAACCACTACGTTAAAAATTATTTGTAGGTGTTCAGCGTTTCACCATAATTGTGATAACGTTTGTTTGTGCCTCCTGAAACCCAAGAAGACTGCGACGGACATAAATATGCTGACGAGTAGCAGACTTGGTGTTGCCTATTTTTGTTAGTGGAGACTGACAAGAAGCCATTCTTCTAAGTATCATCCCACCACCATTTTTCCATTGTTTTAAAATGCAGGGAAATTTTGCAAGTTAGCATTATACTTAGTAGCTGGAGGGTACGGTTTTTTTTGTGTGTGTGTTCGATGTGGATGGGGGGGGCCAGGCCCTCTTTCAGTTCGCTGGTTAGTTTTTATTATCCCCAGAGAGGAGAAGTGGGTATTAATATGGCAGGTGAAAACTGCGGATCTGTTTCAGAGAATTAAACAGGATCCGCATGGTAATCCCGTTCCTTTAAGAATCCTTTGCTTCATGAGCTGGGAATCCAACATGGTTCTATATACTTCTCTATGCGTGGGCACAGGAAACTGGCTTGTTCCAAGAAGTATGCCTCAGAGCTTTTCAATGAACCAGTATGTTGAAAATCCTTTGCAGGTTTTCAGCGTTTCACCATAATTGTGATAACGTGTGTATGTGCCTACTGAAACCAAAAATGGCTGCTACGGACATAACTATGCTGAGGCGTAGCTGACTTGGTGTTGCCTATTTTTGTCAGTGGAGACTAACAAGAAGCCATTCTTCTAAGTATCATCCAACCATCATTTCTCCATTGTTTAAAAATGCAGGGAAATTTTGCAAATTGGCATTATAATTAGTAGCTGGAGGGTACTTTTTTTTTTGTGGGGTCGGTCAGGATGGGTGTTCAGGCCCTCGGTCAGATCGCTGGTTTGTTTTTATTATCCCCAGAGAAGAGTGGTGGGCATGTGTTTGGCAGGTGAAAAGTGCGGATTCTGTTTCAGAGGATTAAACAGGATCTGCATGGTCATCTCATTGCTTTAAGAATCCTTTGCTTCATCAGCTGGGATTCCACCATGTTTCTATATACTCCTCTATGCGTGGGCACAGGAACCTGGCTTGATCCAAGAAGTATGCTGGAGAGTTTTCAAATTAACCAGTACGTTGAAAATTATTTGCAGGTTTTCAGCGTTTCACCATAATTTTTATAACGTTTGTTTGTGCCTCCTGTAACCCAAGAAGGCTGCGACGGACATAACTATGCTGAGGAGTAGCTGACTTGGTGTTGCCTATTTTTCTTAGTGGAGACTGACAAGAAGCCATTCTTCTAAGTATCATCCCACCACCATTTTTCCATTGTTTTAAAATGCAGGGAAATTTTGCAAGTTAGCATTATAATTAGTAGCTGGAGGGTACGGTTTTTTTTGTGTGTGTGGTCGATGTGGATGGGGGGGTCAGGCCCTCTGTCAGTTCGCTGGTTAGTTTTAATTATCCCCAGAGAGGAGAAGTGGGCATGTGTTTGGCAGGTGAAAAGGGCGGATTCTGTTTCAGAGAATTAACGATGATCCCCATGGTCATCCCGTTCCTTTAATAATCGTTTACTTCATGAGCTGGAAATCAACCATGGTTCTATATACTCCTCTTTGCGTGGGAACAGGTAACTGGCTTGTTCCAAGAAGTATGCCGCAGAGCTTTTCAATTAACAATTACGTTGAAAATTATTTGCAGGTGTTCACCGTTTAACCCTAACCAGAACCCCTGAAGCTAACCCTGAACCCTATCCCTAACCCTAGCAGTAAACTTTAACCCTAAACCTAAGCCCCACCCGTAACCCTAATCCTATCCTTTTACCCTAAAACTAACCCCTAAACCTAACCCCTATACCTCACCCTAACTCTAACCCCAATCCTAATTCTAACCATACCCCTTCATAAAACACTAACTCCTAACCGCTAAGCCTAACACTAACTAAAAACCCCAATCACTAATCCCTAACCCTAACGCTTAACCTTTACCCTAACCGTTAACCCTCACCCTAAATCTTAACACTGACCCTAACCTTAAACTTTAACTCTAAGCCTAACCCTTAACCCTACAGTAAGGAAGACCCTTAATGCTAATGGGATCCCTTATCCCTAACCCTAACACTACAGCTAAAAATAACCCTAACCTTGGATCCTTAAACCTAACCCCTAACACTTACTTTAACCCCAAACCCTAACCCTAATCCTAAGCATTAAACCTAACCCTATCTCTTAACCCTAACACTAGCCCTTACCCTAAAGCCTAGATCTAACCCTAAATCTAACCTACCGCCTAATGCAAACCTTAAGCCCTAATGCTAACACTAACCCTGAACCCAAACCTACCCGTAACCCTTAACACTAACCCTATCCGTGAACCTAAACCCTGTCCCTAACCATTACCCGCACCCAAGCATTTAACCCTGACCCTAACCCTAATTCTTAATGATAACCTTAACACTAAACCCTAACCCTAAGCCCAACACTTAACCCTAATCCTATCCCTTAACCCTAACCCTAACCCTAATGCTAACCCCTAAACGTAACCCTAACCGTGACCAGTAAACCTAACCCTAAACTCTAACACAAACCGTACCACATAACTCTAACCCTAACCCTAACCCTAACCCTAAACGCTAACTCTTAACTTTAACCCTAAGCGTTAACTCTCACGCAAACCTTTAATCCTAACCCTAATCCCTAACCCTAAGCCCTCACCCTAACACTAAACTTCATCCATAACCCTAACCAGAATCCTAACCCTAAATCTAATTCTCAGACTTCTTGCTTTCTTAGAGTTTAGAAAGCCTGCAATCCTCCCATGCCATGCGTGAAAGGAGGCTCTACCACTGTGTCCTGCATGAAACCCACGGGCCCATACCCAGAGTATGATAGAGTGGGTTCCCGGGTACAATCCCAGCCCCTTAAACTCCCCCGGCCCGCCTAATGCAGACCGGGCCCGTGCGCTAAGCATAAACAATACCTTTAACAGATAACCCTAACCCTGAACATAACACCCAACCCTGTTCCTATTTCTCCCCCTAACACGTAAACCTCACCATGCGCCTAACTTTAACCTCTTATCCTAACGTTAATGCATAACCCATTTCCTGAGAACAACCCCTATCCCATAATTCTAACCCTATCTCCTAGTCATCACTGTGACACCTAATCCCTAACCCTAATTCTAAACCGCTAACCCTAACCGTAACCCTACCTACAACCCTAACACTGACAGTAACCCTTACTTCTAACCCCAACGCTATGCCTAACAAAAACCCTAACCCTTGACCCTAACCCTTCCCCCTAACCCCTAAGCCTTACCCTAACCCTTAACCCTAATCCTAATCCTAACCATTAAACCTAACCCTGGCTCTTAAAGCTAACCCTAAACCTTACCCTCACGACTAGACCTAATCCTGACACTAACCTAACACCTAACCCTAACCAGAACCCCTAAAGCTAACCCTGAACCCTATCCCTAACCCTAGCAGTAAACTTTAACCCTAAACCTAAGCCCAACCCGTAGCCCTAATCCTATCCTTTTACCCTAAAATTAACCCCTAAACCTAACCCCTATACCTCACCCTAACTCTAACCCCAATCCTAATTCTAACCATACCCCTTCATAAAACACTAACTCCTAACCGCTAACCCTAACACTAACCAAAAACCCTAATCACTAATCCCTAACCCTAATGCTTAACCTTTACCCTAACCGTTAAACCTCACCCTAAATCTTAACACTGACCGTAACCTTAACCTTTAACTCTAAGCCTAACCCTTAACCCTACAGTAAGGAAGACCCTTAAGGCTAATGGGATCCCTTATCCCTAACCCTAACACTACAGCTAAAAATAACCCTAACCTTGGCTCCTTGAACCTAACCCCTAACAATTACTTTAACCCCAAACCCTAACCCAAATCCTAAGCATTAAACCTAAACCTATCTCCTAACCCTAACTCTAGCCCTTACCCTAACGCCTAGATCTAACCCTAAATCTAACCTACCGCCTAATCCTAACCTTAAGCCCTAATGCTAACTCTAACCCTGCACCCTAAACCTACCCGTAACCCTTAACACTAACCCTATCCGTGAACCTTAACCCTGACCCTAACCATTACCCGCACCCAAGCATTTAACCCTGACCCTAACCCTAATCCTTAATGCTAACCCTAACACTAAACCCTAACCCTAAAACCAACACTTAACCCTAATCCTAACCCTAATGCTAACCCCTAAACGTAACCCTGACCGTCACCAGTAAACCTAACCCTAACCTCTAACACAAACCATAGCACATAACTCTAACCCTAAAACTAACCCTAACCCTAACCCTAACCCTAACCCCTAACCCTTAACATTAACCCTAAGCGTTAACTCTCACGCTAACCTTTAATCCTAACCCTAATCCTAATCTTCAACCCTAAACCTAACACTTAACCCTAACCCTGTACCAAACCCTAACCCCTCATCTTAACCCTAACCGTAAACCTCAACCCGAAACCAAAGTGTAACCGTTAAACCTAAGAGTAACCTTTAACCCTAACCCTAATCCCTAACCCTAAGCCCTCACCCTAACACTAAACTTCATCCTTAACCCTAACCAGAATCCTAACCCTAAATCTAATTCTCAGACTTCTTGCTTTCTTAGAGTTTAGAAAGCCTGCAATCCTCCCATGCCATGCGTGAAAGGAGGCTCTACCACTGTGTCCTGCATGAAACCCACGGGCCCATACCCAGAGTATGATAGAGTGGGTTCCCGGGTACAATCCCAGACCCCTAAACTCCCCCCGCCCGCCTACTGCAGACAGGGCCCGTGCGCTAAGCATAAACAATACCTTTAACAGATAACCCTAACCCTGAACATAACACCCAACCCTGTTCCTATTTCTCCCCTTAACACGTAAACCTCACCGTGCGCCTAACTTTAACCTCTTATCCTAACGTTAATGCATAACCCATTTCCTGAGAACAACCCCTATCCCATAATTCTAACCCTATCTCCTAGTCATCACTGTGACACCTAATCCCTAACCCTAATTCTAAACCGCTAACCCTAACCGTAACCCTACCTACAACCCTAACACTGACATTAACCCTTACTTCTAACCCCAACGCTATGCCTAACAAAAACCCTAACCCTTCACCCTAACCCCTAAGCCTTACCCTAACCCTTAACCCTAATCCTAATCCTAACCATTAAACCTAACCCTAGCTCTTAAAGCTCACCCTAAACCTTACCCTCACGACTAGACCTAACCCTGACACTAACCTAACACCTAACCCTAACAATAACCCCTAAATCTAACCTTGAACCCTATCCCTAACCCTAGCAGTAAACTTTAACCCGAAACCTAAGCCTAACCCGTAGCCCTAATCCTATCCTTTTACCCTAAAACTAACCCCTAAACCTAACCCCTATACCTCACCCTAACTCTAACCCCAATCCTAATTCTAACCATACCCCTTCATAAAACACTAACTCCTAACCGCTAGCCCTAACACTAACCAAAAACCTTAATCACTAATCCCTAACCCTAACGCTTAACCTTTTCCTGACCGTTAACCCTCACCCTAAATCTTAACACTGACCCTAACCTTAACCTTTAACTCTAAGCCTAACCCTTAACCCTACAGTAAGGAAGACCCTTAATGCTAATGGGATCCCTTATCCCTAACCCTAACACTACAGCTAAAAATAACCCTAACCTTTGATCCTTAAACCTAACCCCTAACACTTACTTTAACCCCAAACCCTAACCCTAATCCTAAGCATTAAACCTAACCCTATCTCTTAACCCTAACGCTAGCCCTTACCCTAACGCCTAGATCTAACCCTAAATCTAACCTACCGCCTGATCCTAACCTTAAGCCCTAATGCTAACACTAACCCTGAACCCTAAACCTACCCGTAACCCTTAACACTAACCCTATCCGTGAACCTTAACCCTGACCCTAACCATTACCCGCACCCAAGCATTTAACCCTGACCCTAACCCTAATCCTTAATGCTAACCCTAACATTAAACCCTAACCCTAAAACCAACACTTAACCCTAATCCTATCCCTTAACCCTAACCCTAACCCTAATGCTAACCCCTAAACGTAACCCTAACCGTGACCAGTAAACCTAACCCTAACCTCTAACACAAACCATAGCACATAACTCTAACCCTAAAACTAACCCTAAACCTAAGCCTAACCCCTAACTCTTAACATTAACCCTAAGCGTTAACTCTCACGCTAACCTTTAATCCTAACCCTAATCCTAATCTTCAACCCTAAACCTAACACTTAACCCTAACCCTGTAGCAAACCCTATCCCCTCATCTTAACCCTAACCGTAAACCTCAACCCTAAACCAAAGTGTAACCGTTAAACCTAAGAGTAACCTTTAACCCTAACCCTAATCCCTAACCCTAAGCCCTCACCCTAACACTAAACTTCATCCTTAACCCTAACCAGAATCCTAACCCTAAATCTAATTCTCAGACTTCTTGCTTTCTTAGAGTTTAGAAAGCCTGCAATCCTCCCATGCCATGCGTGAAAGGAGGCTCTACCACTGTGTCCTGCATGAAACCCACGGGCCCATACCCAGAGTATGATAGAGTGGGTTCCCGGGTACAATCCCAGACCCCTAAACTCCCCCCGCCCGCCTACTGCAGACAGGGCCCGTGCGCTAAGCATAAACAATACCTTTAACAGATAACCCTAACCCTGAACATAACACCCAACCCTGTTCCTATTTCTCCCCTTAACACGTAAACCTCACCGTGCGCCTAACTTTAACCTCTTATCCTAACGTTAATGCATAACACATTTCCTGAGAACAACCCCTATCCCATAATTCTAACCCTATCTCCTAGTCATCACTGTGACACCTAATCCCTAACCCTAATTCTAAACCGCTAACCCTAACCGTAACCCTACCTACAACCCTAACACTGACAGTAACCCTTACTTCTAACCCCAACGCTATGCCTAACAAAAACCCTAACCCTTGACCCTAACCCTTCACCCTAACCCCTAAGCCTTACCCTAACCCTTAACTCTAATCCTAATCCTAACCATTAAACCTAACCCTAGCTCTTAAAGCTAACCCTAAACCTTACCCTCACGACTAGACCTAACCCTGACACTAACCTAACACCTAACCCTTACCAGAACCCCTAAAGCTAACCCTGAACCCTATCCCTAACCCTAGCAGTAAACTTTAACCCTAAACCTAAGCCCCACCCGTAACCCTAATCCTATACTTTTACCCTAAAACTAACCCCTAAACCTAACCCCTATACCTCACCCTAACTCTAACCCCAATCCTAATTCTAACCATACCCCTTCATAAAACACTAACTCCTAACCGCTAACCCTAACACTAACCAAAAACCCTAATCACTAATCCCTAACCCTAACGCTTAACCTTTACCCTAACCGTTAACCCTAACCCTAAACCTTAACACTGACCCTAACCTTAACCTTTAACTCTAAGCCTAACCCTTAACCCTACAGTAAGGAAGACCCTTAATGCTAATGGGATCCCTTATCCCTAACCCTAACACTACAGCTAAAAATAACCCTAACCTTGGATCCTTAAACCTAACCCCTAACACTTACTTTAACCCCAAACCCTAACCCTAATCCTAAGCATTAAACCTAACCCTATCTCTTAACCCTAACGCTAGCCCTTACCCTAACGCCTAGATCTAACCCTAAATCTAACCTACCGCCTAATCCTAACCTTAAGCCCTAATGCTAACACTAACCCTGAACCCTAAACCTACCCGTAACCCTCAACACTAACCCTATCCGTGAACCTAAACCCTGACCCTAACCATTACCCGCACCCAAGCATTTAACCCTGACCCTAACCCTAATCCTTAATGATAACCTTAACACTAAACCCTAACCCTAAGCCCAACACCTAACCCTAATCCTATCCCTTAACCCTAACACGAACCCTCATGCTAAACCCTAAACGTAACCCTAACCGTGACCAGTAAACCTAACCCTAACCTCTAACACAAAACATAGCACATAACTCTAACCCTAAAACTAACCCTAACCGTAACCCTAAATCCTAACTCTTAACCTTAACACTCAGCGTTAACTTTCACGCTAATCTTTAATCCTAACCCTAATCCTAATCTTCAACCCTAAACCTAACACTTACCCTAACACTGTACCGAACCCTAACCCCTCATCTTAACCCTACCCGTAAACCTCAACCCTAAACCAAAGTGTAACCGTTAAACCTAAGAGTAACCTTTAACCCTAACCCTAATCCCTAACCCTAAACCCTCACCCTAACACTAAACTTCATCCTTAACCCTAACCAGAATCCTAACCCTAAATCTAATTCTCAGACTTCTTGCTTTCTTAGAGTTTAGAAAGCCTGCAATCCTCCCATGCCATGCGTGAAAGGAGGCTCTACCACTGTGTCCTGCATGAAACCCACGGGCCCATACCCAGAGTATGATAGAGTGGGTTCCCGGGTACAATCCCAGCCCCTTAAACTCCTCCCGCCCGCCTAATGCAGACCGGGCCCGTGCGCTAAGCATAAACAATACCTTTAACAGATAACCCTAACCCTGAACATAACACCCAACCCTGTTCCTATTTCTCCCGCTAACATGTAAACCTCACCATGCGCCTAACTTTAACCTCTTATCCTAACGTTAATGCATAACCCATTTCCTGAGAACAACCCCTATCCCATAATTCTAACCCTATCTCCTAGTCATCACTGTGACACCTAATCCCTAACCCTAATTCTAAACCGCTAACCCTAACCGTAACCCTACCTACAACCCTAACACTGACAGTAACCCTTACTTCTAACCCCAACGCTATGCCTAACAAAAACCCTAACCCTTGACCGTAACCCTTCCCCCTAACCCCTAAGCCTTACCCTAACCCTTAACCCTAATCCTAATCCTAACCATTAAACCTAACCATAGCTCTTAAAGCTAACCCTAAACCTTACCCTCACGACTAGACCTAACCCTGACACTAACCTAACACCTAACCCTAACCAGAACCCCTAAAGCTAACCCTGAACCCTATCCCTAACCCTAGCAGTAGACTTTAACCCTAAACCTAAGCCCAACCCGTAGCCCTAATCCTATCCTTTTACCCTAAAACTAACCCCTAAACCTAACCCGTATACCTCACCCTAACTCTAACCCCAATCCTAATTCTAACCATACCCCTTCATAAAACACTAACTCCTAACCGCTAACACTAACACTAACCAAAAACCCTAATCACTAATCCCTAACCCTAACGCTTAACCTTTACCCTAACCGTTAACCCTCACCCTAAATCTTAACACTGACCCTAACCTTAACCTTTAACTCTAAGCCTAACCCTTAACCCTACAGTAAGGAAGACCCTTAATGCTAATGGGATCCCTTATCCCTAACCCTAACACTACAGCTAAAAATAACCCTAACCTTGGATCCTTAAACCTAACCCCTAACACTTACTTTAACCCCAAACCCTAACCCTAATCCTAAGCATTAAACCTAACCCTATCTCTTAACCCTAACGCTAGCCCTTACCCTAACGCCTAGATCTAACCCTAAATCTAACCTACCGCCTAATCCTAACCTTAAGCCCTAATGCTAACTCTAACCCTGAACCCTAAACCTACCCATAACCCTTAACACTAACCCTATCCGTGAACCTTAACCCTGACCCTAACCATTACCCGCACCCAAGCATTTAACCCTGACCTTAACCCTAATCCTTAATGCTAACCCTAACACTAAACCCTAAACCTAAAACCAACACTTAACCCTAATCCTATCCCTTAACCCTAACCCTAACCCTAATGCTAACCCCTAAACGTAATCCTAACCGTGACCAGAAACCTAACCCTAACCTCCAACACAAACCATAGCACATAACTCTAACCCTAAAACTAACCCTAACCATAACCCTAACCCTAACCCCTAACTCTTAACATTAACCCTAAGCGTTAACTCTCACGCTAACCTTTAATCCTAACCCTAATCCTAATCTTCAACCCTAAACCTAACACTTAACCCTAACCCTGTACCAAACCCTAACCCCTCATCTTAACCCTAACCGTAAACCTCAACCCTAAACCAAAGTGTAACCGTTAAACCTAAGAGTAACCTTTAACCCTAACCCTAATCCCTAACCCTAAGCCCTCACCCTAACACTAAACTTCATCCTTAACCCTAACCAGAATCCTAACCCTAAATCTAATTCTCAGACTTCTTGCTTTCTTAGAGTTTAGAAAGCCTGCAATCCTCCCATGCCATGCGTGAAAGGAGGCTCTACCACTGTGTCCTGCATGAAACCCACGGGCCCATACCCAGAGTATGATAGAGTGGGTTCCCGGGTACAATCCCAGCCCCCTAAACTCCCCCCACCCGCCTAATGCAGACAGGGCCCGTGTGCTAAGCATAAACAATACCTTTAACAGATAACCCTAACCCTGAACATAACACCCAACCCTGTTCCTATTTCTCCCCTTAACACGTAAACCTCACCGTGCGCCTAACTTTAACCTCTTATCCTAACGTTAATGCATAACCCATTTCCTGAGAACAACCCCTATCCCATAATTCTAACCCTATCTCCTAGTCATCACTGTGACACCTAATCCCTAACCCTAATTCTAAACCGCTAACCCTAACCGTAACCCTAACTACAACCCTAACACTGACAGTAACCCTTACTTCTAACCCCAACGCTATGCCTAACAAAAACCCTAACCCTTCACCCTAACCCCTAAGCCTTACCCTAACCCTTAACCCTAATCCTAATCCTAATCATTAAACCTAACCCTAGCTCTTAAAGCTCACACTAAACCTTACCCTCACGACTACACCTAACCCTGACACTAACCTAACACCTAACCCTAACAATAACCCCTAAAGCTAACCTTGAACCCTATCCCTAACCCTAGCAGTAAACTTTAACCCGAAACCTAAGCCTAACCCGTAGCCCTAATCCTATCCTTTTACCCTAAAACTAACCCCTAAACCTAACCCCTATACCTCACCCTAACTCTAACCCCAATCCTAATTCTAACCATACCCCTTCATAAAACACTAACTCCTAACCGCTAACCCTAACACTAACCAAAAACCTTAATCACTAATCCCTAACTCTAACGCTTAACCTTTTCCTGACCGTTAACCCTCACCCTAAATCTTAACACTGACCCTAACCTTAACCTTTAACTCTAAGCCTAATCCTTAAGCCTACAGTAAGGAAGACCCTTAATGCTAATGGGATCCCTTATCCCTAACCCTAACACTACAGCTAAAAATAACCCTAACCTTTGATCCTTAAACCTAACCCCTAACACTTACTTTAACCGCAAACCCTAACCCTAACCCTAACCCTTAACATTAACCCTAAGCGTTAACTCTCACGCTAACCTTTAATCCTAACCCTAATCCTAATCTTCAACCCTAAACCTAACACTTAACCCTAACCCTGTACCAAACCCTAACCCCTCATCTTAACCCTAACCGTAAACCTCAACCCTAAACCAAAGTGTAACCGTTAAACCTAAGAGTAACCTTTAACCCTAACCCTAATCCCTAACCCTAAACCCTCACCCTAACACTAAACTTCATCCTTAACCCTAACCATAATCCTAACCCTAAATCTAATTCTCAGACTTCTTGCTTTCTTAGAGTTTAGAAAGCCTGCAATCCTCCCATGCCATGCGTGAAAGGAGGCTCTACCACTGTGTCCTGCATGAAACCCACAGGCCCATACCCAGAGTATGATAGAGTGGGTTCCCGGGTACAATCCCAGCCCCTTAAACTCCCCCCGCCCGCCTAATGCAGACCGGGCCCGTGCGCTAAGCATAAACAATACCTTTAACAGATAACCCTAACCCTGAACATAACACCCAACCCTGTTCCTATTTCTCCCCCTAACACGTAAACCTCACCATGCCCCTAACTTTAACCTCTTATCCTAACGTTAATGCATAACCCATTTCCTGAGAACAACCCCTATCCCATAATTCTAACCCTATCTCCTAGTCATCACTGTGACACCTAATCCCTAACCCTAATTCTAAACCGCTAACCCTAACCGTAACCCTACCTACAACCCTAACACTGACAGTAACCCTTACTTCTAACCCCAACGCTATGCCTAACAAAAACCCTAACCCTTGACCCTAACCCTTCACCCTAACCTCTAAGCCTTACCCTAACCCTTAACCCTAATCCTAATCCTAACCATCAAACCTAACCCTAGCTCTTAAAGCTAACCCTAAACCTTACCCTCACGACTAGACCTAACCCTGACACTAACCTAACACCTAACCCTAACCAGAACCCCTAAAGCTAACCCTGAAACCTATCCCTAACCCTAGCAGTAAACTTTAACCCTAAACCTAAGCCCAACCCGTAGCCCTAATCCTATCCTTTTACCCTAAAACTAACCCCTAAACCTAACCCGTATACCTCACCCTAACTCTAACCCCAATCCTAATTCTAACCATACCCCTTCATAAAACACTAACTCCTAACCGCTAGCCCTAACACTAACCAAAAACCCTAATCACTAATCCCTAACCCTAACGCTTAACCTTTACCCTAACCGTTAACCCTCACCCTAAATCTTAACACTGACCCTAACCTTAACCTTTAACTCTAAGCCTAACCCTTAACCCTACAGTAAGGAAGACCCTTAATGCTAATGGGATCCCTTATCCCTAACCCTAACACTACAGCTAAAAATAACCCTAACCTTGGATCCTTAAACCTAACCCCTAACACTTACTTTAACCCCAAACCCTAACCCAAATCCTAAGCATTAAACCTAACCCTATCTCTTAACCCTAACGCTAGCCCTTACCCTAACGCCTAGATCTAACCCTAAATCTAACCTACCACCTAATCCTAACCTTAAGCCCTAATGCTAACACTAACCCTGAACCCTAAACCTACCCGTAACCCTTAACACTAACCCTATCCGTGAACCTTAACCCTGACCCTAACCATTACCCGCACCCAAGCATTTAACCCTGACCCTAACCCTAATCCTTAATGCTAACCCTAACATTAAACCCTAACCCTAAAACCAACACTTAACCCTAATCCTATCCCTTAACCCTAACCCTAACCCTAATGCTAACCCCTAAACGTAACCCTAACCGTGACCAGTAAACCTAACCCTAACCTCTAACACAAACCATAGCACATAACTCTAACCCTAAAACGAACCGTAACCCTAACCCTAACCCCTAACTCTTAACATTAACCCTAAGCGTTAACTCTCACGCTAACCTTTAATCCTAACCCTAATCCTAATCTTCAACCCTAAACCTAACACTTATCCCTAACCCTGTACCAAACCCTAACCCCTCATCTTAACCCTAACCGTAAACCTCAACCCTAAACCAAAGTGTAACCGTTAAACCTAAGAGTAACCTTTAATCCTAACCCTAATCCCTAACCCTAAGCCCTCACCCTAACACTAAACTTCATCCTTAACCCTAACCAGAATCCTAACCCTAAATCTAATTCTCAGACTTCTTGCTTTCTTAGAGTTTAGAAAGCCTGCAATCCTCCCATGCCATGCGTGAAAGGAGGCTCTATCACTGTGTCCTGCATGAAACCCACGGGCCCATACCCAGAGTATGATAGAGTGGGTTCCCGGGTACAATCCCAGACCCCTAAACTCCCCCCGCCCGCCTACTGCAGACAGGGCCCGTGCGCTAAGCATAAACAATACCTTTAACAGATAACCCTAACCCTGAACATAACACCCAACCCTGTTCCTATTTCTCCCCTTAACACGTAAACCTCACCATGCGCCTAACTTTAACCTCTTATCCTAACTTTAATGCATAACCCATTTCCTGAGAACAACCCCTATCCCATAATTCTAACCCTATCTCCTAGTCATCACTGTGACACCTAATCCCTAACCCTAATTCTAAACCGCTAACCCTAACCGTAACCCTACCTACAACCCTAACACTGACAGTAACCCTTACTTCTAACCCCAACGCTATGCCTAACAAAAACCCTAACCCTTGACCCTAACCCTTCACCCTAACCCCTAAGCCTTACCCTAACCCTTAACCCTAATCCTAATCCTAACCATTAAACCTATCCCTAGCTATTAAAGCTAACCCTAAACCTTACCCTCACGACTAGACCTAACCCTGACACTAACCTAACACCTAACCCTAACCAGAACCCCTAAAGCTAACCCTGAACCCTATCCCTAACCCTAGCAGTAAACTTTAACCCTAAACCTAAGCCCAACCCGTAGCCCTAATCCTATCCTTTTACCCCAAAACTAACCCCCAAAACTAACCCCTATACCTCACCCTAACTCTAACCCCAATCCTAATTCTAACCATACCCCTTCATAAAACACTAACTCCTAACCGCTAACCCTAACACTAACCAAAAGCCTTAATCACTTATCCCGAACCCTAACGCTTAACCTTTACCCTAACCGTTAACCCTCACCCTAAATCTTAACACTGACCCTAACCTTAACCTTTAACTCTAAGCCTAACCCTTAACCCTACAGTAAGGAAGACCCTTAATGCTAATGGGATCCCTTATCCCTAACCCTAACACTACAGCTAAAAATAAACCTAACCTTTGATCCTTAAACCTAACCCCTAACACTTACTTTAACCCCAAACCCTAATCCTAATCCTAAGCATTCAACCTAACCTATCTCTTAACCCTCACGCTAGCCCTTACCCTAACGCCTAGATCTAACCCTAAATCTAACCTACCGCCTAATCCTAACCTTAAGCCCTAATGCTAACTCTAACCCTGAACCCTAAACCTACCCGTAACCCTTAACACTAACCCTATCCCTAATCCCCTTACCCTGACTCTGTTATCCCTCACCCTAACCCTCAACCCTGACCCTAACCTTAAACCTTAATCCTAACCATGCGTGAGATGAGCCTCTGCCTTTGTCCTGCGTGACAGTTGATGCCCAACACCCAGGGTACGATGAAGTGGGGACGCAGCCTTGCTCCACACCCACAGTGCCCCGTACGTTAGACAGGACCCATGCCCTAACACACACCGTTAAACGTAAGCCCGAACCCTATCACTAAACCAAACCCTTAGTAAGCCCTGAATCTAACTCCTAATAGTAACCCTAATCCCTGACCCTTACTCTTGCCTCTCATCCTAAACCTAAACCCAACCACTAAACATAATCCTAATCTCTAACCCTAACAGTAATCCTAACCCTAATTCTAACCTAAAACCCTAACACCTAAACCTAATCCTAGTCCCTAACACCTAACCTTACCCTAAACCCAATTCCAATTCTCAGACTTTTGCAATTCAAAAACTTAAAAAAGCCTACAATCCACCAATGCCATGTCTGAGATGAGCGTCCGCCCCTATGTCCTGCATGACAGGCAGGCGCCAATGCCCAGGGTACTATGGAGTGGAGTCCTGGGGTCTGTAGGCTTGCTAAACTCCAGTTTGGAAGAATTACTATAGTCATATATAGGGATGCTTACATTTACTTATAGAAAGCAACTATTGGTGTGTGATTTGCAGGCTTGCCTTACTCTAGTTTGGATGAAGAAGCTGAATCATATATAGGAATATTAGCTTTGAGTTAGAGGAAGCATCTATGGGGGGTGCTTTTTTGGCTTGTTAAACTCTGGTTTGGAAGAAGTTCGAGAGTCTTATATAGGAACGATATCATTCTTTCAGAGAAAGCAATTATAGGGAGTTGGTTTGTAGGCTTGCTAAGCTCTAGTTTGGAGGAAGGCGAGAGTCATATATAGGAACGCTTACGTTCACATAAAGCGTCTACGGGGGGACGGATTCTAGGCTTCCTAAACTCTAGCTTGGAAAAAGAGGACAGTTATGTATAGGAACTCTCGGCGGGGGATTTGTAGCATTGCTAAAATCTTAGATTGGAAAAGTTGCGAGAGTCATACATAGGAATGTTAACATTCACTCAATGAAAGCAACTATAAGGGGTGCTTTCCAGGCTGGCTACACTCTAATTTGGAAAAAGTGCGACAGTCATGTATAGGAAGGCTTATATTCACTCAGACAAAGCAATTATGTGTAGGTGTATAGTAGGCATGCTAACTCTAGTTTGGAAAATTTCGAGAGCCATGTATAGGAAAGCTTACAGTAACTTAGAGAAAGCAACGAACAGGGGTGGAGTGTAGGCTTGCTAAACTCTAGTTTGGAGGAAGTGCCATAGTCATATATAAGGAACGCTTAAATTCGTTCAGAGAAAACAGCTGTCGGGGATTGGTTTGTAGACTTATTCAACTCTAGTTTGGAAGAAGTGCGAGAGACATATATAGGAATGTTTACATTGACTCAAAGAAAGCAACTATGGGGGAGTGTAATTTTGGCATGCCAGATGCTAGTTAGGAAGAAGTACAAGACTCATATATAGGAATGCTTAAATTCACACAGCGAGAGCAACTACGGAGTAGTGTCAGGTAGACATGTTAAAGTCTAGCTTGGGAGAAGTTCCAGAGTCCTATATAGGAAAGGTAACAGCCACTTTGAAAAAGCAAGTCTTGGCGGGTTGTTTGTAGGCCTGCAAAACCCTGTTTTAGTTGAAGTGTGAGAATCATATATGAGAACGCTTACATTCACTCAGAGAAAGCAACGATGGGGTTGTTTGTAGGCTTACTAAACTGCAGTTTGGAAGAAGCACGAGAATCACATATAGGAACACATACATTTTGACGCACTGAAAGTAACTATGGGGTGGTGTCTTATAGGCATGCTAAACTCTTGTTTGGACGAAGTTTGAGAATCACATATAAGAAAGCTTAGAGTCACTTAGAGAAAGCAAATCTCTGGGTGTGGAATGTAGGCCTGCTAAACTCTAATTTGGTTTAAGACGGCGTGGTGGTTTGTAGGCATACTAAACTCTAGTTTGGAAGAAGTAGGAGAATGATATATGGGAACGCTTACATTCACGTAGAGAAAGCAATTATGGGGTGGCGTTTTTGTAGCCATGCTAATCTCTAGTTTGGAAGAAGTTAAGGAGTAATATATAGGAAAGGGTATAGTCATAGAAACCAACTCTCGGGGGATGTTTTGTACACCTGCAAAACTCCAGTTTGGAAGTGGGGGAGAGTCATATTGGGGACCGCGTGCATTCACTCAGAGAAATCAACGATGGGATTGTGATTTGTAGGCATAGTCAACTCTAGTTTGGAAGAAGTACGAGAATCGTATATAGGAACGCTTACCTTCACGCAGAGAAAGCAACTATGGAGTGATGTTTGTATGCCTACTAAAATATAGTTTGGAGGAAGTTCGAGAGCCATATCTGGGAAGCTTACAGTCACTTAGAGAAAGCAGCTCTCGGGGGTGTTTCGTAGGCCTGCTAAACTCTATTTTCAATGAAGTGTTAGAATAATATATGGGAACTCAGTGAAAGCAACGTTGTGGTTGTGGTTCCTAGGCATACTAACCTGTAATTTGGAAGAAGCAAGAGAATCACATGTAGAACCGCTTACATTCCGGCACCGAATGCAACTATGGGGTGGTGTTTTGTAGGCTTGCAAAACTCTAGTTTGGACGAAGTTTGAGAGTCATATATAGGAAAGTTTACAGTCACGTAGAGAAAGCAACTCTCTGGGTGTGGAATGTAGAGTTATTTTGGTTGAAATAGAGTTATTTTGGTTGAAGTGTGAGAGTCATATATGGGAACGCTTACATTCACTCAGAGAAAACAACGTTTGGGTGGTGGTTTGTAGGGCATACTAAACTGTAGTTTGGAAGAAGTACGAGAGTCCTATATAGGAACACTTACATTCACGCAGAGAAAGCACTTATGGCGTCAGGTTTTGTAGGCATGCTAAACTGCAGTTTGGAAGAAGTTGGAGAACCTTATACAGGAAAGATTACCATCACCTAGGGAAAGCAACTCTCGGGAGATTTTTTTGTACACATGCTAAACTCTAATTTGGATGAAGTGTGAGAGTCAAACATGGGACCGCTTACATTCCCTCAGAGAAACAACACTGGGGTGGTTTTTGTAGGCATACTAAATAGTTTGGAAGAAGTACGAGAATGATATTTGGGAACGCTTACATTCACACAGAGAAAGCAACTACGGGGTGGTGTTTTGTAAGCATGCTATAGTTTGGAAGAAGTTCTAAACCTGAACAGTCACTTAGAGAAAGCAACTCTTGGTGGGTGATTTTTAGGTCTGCTAAATTGTATTTTGAAAGAAGTACCAGAGTCATATATACTAATGCTTACATTCATGCAAAGAAAAAACCATGGGGTGATGTTTTGTGGGCATGTTAACCTGTAGTTTGGAAGAAGTTGGAGAGTCTTATTTAGGAAAGCTTACAGTCACCTAGAGAAAGCAACTCTCGGGAGAGCCTTTCTTGGCCTGCTAAACTCTACTTTGCATCAATTGTGAGAGTCAAACATGGGAATGCTTTCATTCATTCAGAGAACGCAACGTTTGGGTGGTGGTTTGTAGGCATTCTAAACTGTATTTTGGAGGAAGTACGAGAGTCATGTATATGAACGCTTACATTCAGGCAGAGAAAGCAACTCTGGGGTCGTATTTTGTTGGCATGCTAAACTGTGGTTTGGAAGAAGTTCGAGAGTCTTATATAGGAAAGATTACAGTGACACAGAGAAAACAACTCTCGGAAGTTTATTGGTAGGCCTGCTAAACTCTAACTTGGATGAAATGTGAGAACGCTTGCATTCATTCACTCAGAGAAGGAAACATCGTGATGGTTTGAAGGCATAATAACTGTAGTTGGGAAGAAGTAGGAGAGTCATATATATGAACCGTTACATTCACGCAGAGAACGCAACTGTGGGGTGGCGATGTATGCATGTTAATCTGTAGTTTGGAGGAAGTGCGAGAGTCATATCTGGGGAAAATTACAGTCACTTAGAGAAAGGAACCATCTTGGGCTGGTTTGTAGATATGCTAAATTCTATTTGGGAAACAGAGTGTGAGTCATATATGGGAACGCTTATGTTCACTCAGAGAAAGCAACCACGGTGTGGTGTTTTGTTGGCATGGTGTAGTTTGAAAGAAGTTGGAGATTCTTATATAGGAAAGTTTACAGTCACCTAGAGAAAGCAACTCACGGGGTGTTGTTTGTAGGCCTGCTAAACTCTAATTTAGATGAAGTGAGAGAGGCATATATATGAACGCTTATATTGATGCAGAGAAAGCAACTATGGGGTGGTGTTTTGTAGGCATGCTAAAATATAATTTGGAAGAAGTTCGAAAACAGTCACTTAGAGAAAGCAACTCTCGGCGGTTGATTTTTCGGTGTGCTAAATTGTATTTTGAAAGAAGTACCAGAGTCATATATACAAACGCTTACATTCATGCAGAGAAAGCAACTGTGGGGTGGTGTTTTCTAGGCATGCTAAACTCTAGTTTGGACGAAGTTTGAGAATCACATATAAGAAAGCTTAGAGTCGCTAAAGCAAATCTCTGGGTGTGGAATGTAGGCGTGCCAAACTCTATTTTTGGTTTCAGAGTGAGAGTCATATATGGGAAGGCTTACATTCACTCAGAGAAAGCAACGATGGTGTGGTGGTTTGTAGGCATACTGAACTCTAGTTTGGAAGAAGTAGGAGAATGATATATGGGAACGCTTACATTCATGCAGAGAAAGCAATTATGGGGTGGCTTTTGTGTAGCCATGCAAATCTCTATTTTGCAAGAAGTTAAAGAGAAATATATAGGAAAGCGTACCGTCATTTATAGAAACCAACTTTCGGGGGATGGTTTGTAGGCCTGCAAAACTCTACTTTGGAAGAAGGGGGAGAGTCATATGGGGGACTGGGTACATTCACTCGGAGAAATCAACGATGGGGTTGTGGTTTGTAGGCATACTAAACTCTAGTTTGGAAGAAGTACGAGAATCATATATAGGAACGCTTACATTCATGCAGAGAAAGCAACTATGGAGTGATGTTTGTATGCCTACTAAACGATAGTTTGGAGGATGTTCGAGAGTCATATCTGGAAAGCTTACAGTCATTTAGAGAAAGCAACTCTCTGGGGATGGTTCGTAGGCCTGCTAAACTCTATTTTCAATGAAGTGTTAGAATCATATGCAGGAACGCTTACATTCACTCAGAGAAAGCAACGTTGGGGTGGCCGTTTTTGAGCATACTAAACTCTACTTTGGAAGAGGTACGAGAGACATAAATACGAATGCTTACATTAACACAGAGAAAGCAAATACGGGGTGCTGTAGTGCAGGCATGCTAAACTATAGATTGGAAGAAGTTCGAAAGCTGACAGTCACTTAGAGAAAGCAACTCTTGGCGGATGATTTTTAGGTCTGCTAAATTGTATTTTGAAAGACGTACCAGAGTCATATATACAAACGCTTACATTCATGCAGAGAAAGAAACTATGGGGTGACGTGTTGTTGGCATGCTAAACTGCAGTTTGAAAGGAGTTCCAGAGCGTTATATAGGATAGCTTACAGTCACCTAGAGAAAACAACACTCGGGCCAGCTTTGCAAGCCTCTAAACACTAATTAGCAGCAATTGTGAGAGTCAAATATGGGAACGCTTACATTCACGGAGAGAACACAACGTTTGGGTGGTGGTTTGTAGGCATAATAACTGTAGGTCGGAAGAAGTAGGAGAGTCATATATATGAACAGTTACATTCACGCAGAGAAAGAAACTGTTGGGTGGTGTATGTACGCATGTTAATCTATACTTTGGAGGATGTTTGAGAGTCATATCTGGGGAAAATTACAGTCACATAGCTAAATCAACCATCGGGGACTGGTTTGTAGGTCTGCTAAATTCTATTTTGGAAAAAGTGATTCATATAAGGGAATTCTTATGTTCACTCAGAGAAAGCAACGATGCGGTGGTGTATTGTTGGCATGCTAAACTTTAGTTTGGAAGAAGTTCGAGAGTTTTACATAGGAAAGCTTACATTCACCTAGAGAAAGCAACTCTCAGGATGTGGTTTATAGGCCTGGTGAACTCTAATTTGGATCAAGTGTGAGAGTCATACATACGAGTTCCAAAATACAGTTTAGTATGCCTACAAACCACCAGCCTAACATTGCTTTCTCTGAGTGGATATAGGCCTTCCCTTATATGAATCTTGGACTGCTTTCGAAATGCAATTTGCCTGACCTACAAAACACCGCCCGAGAGTTGCTTTCTCTCACTATAAGCTTTCCTATATATGACTTTGGAACATAATTTAGCATGCCAACAAAAGGCCACCCCATAGTTTGCGTGAATGTAAGCGTTCCTATGCATCACGCTCGTACTTCTTCCAAAGTATAGTACACCTACCAACCACCTCCCCAACGTTGCTTTTTCTGAGTGAATGTAAGCATTCTTTTATTCTCGTACTTCCTCCAAACTCCAGTTTAGTGTGACTAAAAATCACCACCGCAACCCTGCTTTCTCTGAGTGAATGTTAGCGTTCCCGTTTATGATTCACACTTCATCCAAAATAGAATTTAGCAGAACTACAAACCGGCCCCCAAGGGTTGCTTTCTCTGTGAGACTGTAAGCTTTCCTATTACTCTTAACTTCTTCGCAACTAGAGATTTGCATGCCTACAAAACACCACCCCATAGTTGCCCTCTCTGCGTGAATGTAAGCACTCACATATATGACTCTGCTACTTCTTCCAAAATACAGTTTAGTATGCTTACAAACAACCACCCAAAAGTTAAGTTCTCTGAGAGAATGTTAGCGTTCCCATGTATGACAGTCACAAATGGTGCAAGGTAGAGTTTAGCAGGCTTACAAACAATCTCTCGAAAGTTGCTTCCTCTAGCGGACAGTAAGCTTTCCTATAAAAGACTGTCGAACTTTTTCGAAACTACATTTCAGCACGCCAACAAAACATCACCACATAGTTTTTCTCAGCATAAATGTAACAGATTTTATATATGACTCTGGTACTTCTTTCAAAATACAATTTAGCACACCTCAAAATCAACCGCCGAGAGTTGCATTCTCTGTCACTGTCAGCTTTCGAACTTCTTCCAAATTATATTTTATCATGCCTACAAAACACCACCCCATAGTTGCTTTCTCTGCGTCCATATAAGCGTTCATATATATGACTCTCGTACTTCTTCCAAACTGGAGTTAGTATACCTACAAACCGGCACCCAAATTTACCTTTCTCTGAGTGAATGAAGCGTATCCATGTATGCCTCTTTCACTTCATCCAAATTAGAGTTTAGCGGCCCACAAACCACCTCCTGTGAGTTGCTTTCTCTAGGTGACTGTAAACTTTCCTATATAAGACTCTCGAACTTCTTCCAAACTACAGTTTAGCATGCCAACAATACAGCGCACCATCGTTGATTTCTCTGAGTGAACATAAGCGTTCCCATATATGACTCTCACTCTTCTTCCAAAATAGAATTTAGCAGACCTACACAACACCCGATGGTTCCAATTCTCTAGGTGACTCTAATTTTTCCCACATATGACTCTCGAGCTTCCTCCAAACTAGATTATGATGATTACATAGGCCACCCCACAGTTGCTTTCTCTTCGTGAATGTAACCGTTCATATATGACTCTCCTACTTCTTTTGAACTACAGCATTTATTCCTACAAACCATCACGACAACGTTCTTTCTCTGAGTGAATGCAAGCGTTCCTGCATATGATTCTAACACTTCATTGAAAATAGAGTTTAGCAGGCCTACGAACCACCCCCAGAGAGTTGCTTTCTCTAAATGACTGTAAGCTTTCCAGATATGACTCTCGAGCATCCTCCAAACTATCGTTTAGTAGGCATACAAACATCACTCCATAGTTGCTTTCTCTGCATGAATGTAAGCCTTCCTATATATGATTCTCGTCCTTCTTCCAAACTAGAGTTTAGTATGCCTACAAACCACAACCCCATCGTTGATTTCTCTGAGTGAATGTACCCAGTCCCCCATATGATTCTCCCCCTTCTTCCAAAGTAGAGTTTTGGCAGGCCTACAAACCATCCCCCAAAAGTTGGTTTCTATAAATGACGGTACGCTTTCCTATATATTTCTCTTTAACTTCTTGCAAAATAGAGATTTGCATGGCTACACAAAAGCCACCCCATAATTGCTTTCTCTGCATGAATGTAAGCGTTCCCATATATCATTCTCCTACTTCTTCCAAACTAGAGTTCAGTATGCCTGCAAACCACCACACCATCGTTGCTTTCTCTGAGTGAATGTAAGCCTTCCCATATATGACTCTCACTCCGAAACCAAAATAGAGTTTAGCACGCCTACATTCCACACCCAGAGATTTGCTTTAAGCGACTCTAAGCTTTCTTATATGTGATTCTCAAACTTCGTCCAAACTAGAGTTTAGCACGCCTAGAAAACACCACCCCACAGTTCCTTTCTCTGCATGAATGTAAGCGTTTGAATATATGACACTGGTACTTCTTTCAAAATACAATTTAGCAGACCTAAAAATCCACCGCCAAGAGTTGCTTTCTCTAAATGACTGTCTGCTTTCGAACTTCTTCCAAACTATATTTTAGCAGGCCTACAAAACACCACCCCATAGTTGCTTTCTCTGCGTCCATATAAGCGTTCATATATATCACTCTAGTACTTCTTCCAAACTGGAGTTAGTATACCTACAAACCGGCACCCCAATTTACCTTTCTCTGAGTGAATGAAGCGTATCCATGTATGCCTGTTTCACTTCATCCAAATTAGAGTTTAGCGGCCTACAAACCACCTCCTGTGAGTTGCTTTCTCTAGGTGACTGTAAACTTTCCTATATAAGACTCTCGAACTTCTTCCAAACTACAGTTTAGCATGCCAACAATACAGCGCCCCATCGTTGATTTCTGTGTGTCAACATAAGCGTTCCCATCTATGACTCTCACTCTTTTTCCAAAATAGAATTTAGCAGACCTACACACCAGCCCCCGATGGTTCCTTTCTCTAAATGACTCTAATTTTCCCCAGATATGACTCTCGAACTTCCTCCAAACTACAGATTATGATGATTACATACGCCACCCCACAGTTGCTTTCTCTGCGTGAATGTAACCGTTCATATATGACTCTCCTACTTCTTCGAACTACAGTTGTTATTCCTACAAACCACCACGACAAAGTTCTTTCTCTGAGTGAATGCAAGCGTTCTCACACTTCATCCAAATTACAGTTTAGCAGACCTACCAACAAACTACAGAGAGTTGTTTTCTCTGTGTCACTGTAATCTTTCCTATATAAGGCTCTCGAACTTCTTCCAAACCACAGTTTAGCATGCCAACAAAATACGATCACAGAGTTGCTTTCTCTGCGTGAATGTAAGCATTCGTATATATGACTCTCCTACTTCCTCCAAAATACAGTTTAGAATGCTTACAAACCACCACCCAAACGTTGCGTTCTCTGAGTGAATGTAAGCGTTCCCATGTTTGACTCTCACAATTGATGCAAATTAGAGTTTAGCACGCTTAGAAACAATCTGCCGAGAGTTACTTTCTCTAGGTGACTGTAAGCTTTCTTATTTAAGACTCGCGAACTTCTTCCAAACTACAGTTTAGCATTCCAACGAAACACTGCCCCATCGTTGATTTCTCTGAGTGAACATAAGCGTTCCCACATATGACTTTCACTCTTCTTCCAAAATAGAATTTAGCAGATCTACAAAACGGCCCCCGATGGTTGCTTTCTCTAAGTGACTGCAATTTTCCCCAGATATGACTCTCGAACTTCCTCCAAAGTATAGATTAACATGCGTACATACACCACCCAACAGTTTCTTTCTCTGCGTGAATGTAACCGTTCATATATATGACTCTCCTACTTCTTCCGAACTACAGTTATTATGCCTACAAACCACCACCAAAACGTTGTGTTCTCTCCGTGAATGTAAGCGTTCCCATGTTTGACTCTCACAATTGCTGCTAATTAGTGTTTAGAGGCTTGCAAAGCTGTCCCGAGTGTTGCTTTCTCTAGGTGACTGTAAGCTATCCTATATAACACTCTGGAACTCCTTTCAAACTGCAGTTTAGCATGCCAAAAACACATCACCCCATAGTTTCTTTCTCTGCATGAATGTAAGCGTTTGTATATATGACTCTGGTACGTCTTTCAAAATACAATTTAGCAGACCTAAAAATCACCCGCCAAGAGTTGCTTTCTCTAAGTGACTGTCAGCTTTCTAACTTCTTCCAATCTATAGTTTAGCATGCCTGCATTACAGCACCCCATATTTGCTTTCTCTGTGTTAATGTAAGCGTTCGTATTTATGTCTCTCGTACCTCTTCCAAAGTAGAGTTTAGTATGCTCAAAAACGGCCACCCCAACGTTGCTTTCTCTGAGTGAATGTAAGCGTTCCTGCATATGATTCTAACACTTCATTGAAAATAGAGTTTAGCAGGCCTACGAACCACCCCCAGAGAGTTGCTTTCTCTAAATGACTGTAAGCTTTCCAGATATGACTCTCGAGCATCCTCCAAACTATCGTTTAGTAGGCATACAAACATCACTCCATAGTTTCTTTCTCTGCATGAATGTAAGCGTTCCTATATATGATTCTCGTCCTTCTTCCAAACTAGAGTTTAGTATGCCTACAAACCACAACCCCATCGTTGATTTCTCCGAGTGAATGTACCCAGTCCCCCATATGATTCTCCCCCTTCTTCCAAAGTAGAGTTTTGGCAGGCCTACAAACCATCCCCCAAAAGTTGGTTTCTATAAATGACGGTACGCTTTCCTATATATTTCTCTTTAACTTCTTGCAAAATAGAGATTTGCATGGCTACACAAAAGCCACCGCATAATTGCTTTCTCTGCATGAATGTAAGCGTTCCCATATATCATTCTCCTACTTCTTCCAAACTAGAGTTCAGTATGCCTGCAAACCACCACACCATCGTTGCTTTCTCTGAGTGAATGTAAGCCTTCCCATATATGACTCTCACTCCGAAACCAAAATAGAGTTTAGCACGCCTACATTCCACACCCAGAGATTTGCTTTAAGCGACTCTAAGCTTTCTTATATGTGATTCTCAAATTTCGTCCAAACTAGAGTTTAGCACGCCTAGAAAACACCACCCCACAGTTCCTTTCTCTGCATGAATGTAAGCGTTTGAATATATGACACTGGTACTTCTTTCAAAATACAATTTAGCAGACCTAAAAATCCACCGCCAAGAGTTGCTTTCTCTAAATGACTGTCTGCTTTCGAACTTCTTCCAAACTATATTTTAGCAGGCCTACAAAACACCACCCCATAGTTGCTTTCTCTGCGTCCATATAAGCGTTCATATATATCACTCTAGTACTTCTTCCAAACTGGAGTTAGTATACCTACAAACCGGCACCCCAATTTACCTTTCTCTGAGTGAATGAAGCGTATCCATGTATGCCTGTTTCACTTCATCCAAATTAGAGTTTAGCGGCCTACAAACCACCTCCTGTGAGTTGCTTTCTCTAGGTGACTGTAAACTTTCCTATATAAGACTCTCGAACTTCTTCCAAACTACAGTTTAGCATGCCAACAATACAGCGCCCCATCGTTGATTTCTGTGTGTCAACATAAGCGTTCCCATCTATGACTCTCACTCTTTTTCCAAAATAGAATTTAGCAGACCTACACACCAGCCCCCGATGGTTCCTTTCTCTAAATGACTCTAATTTTCCCCAGATATGACTCTCGAACTTCCTCCAAACTACAGATTATGATGATTACATACGCCACCCCACAGTTGCTTTCTCTGCGTGAATGTAACCGTTCATATATGACTCTCCTACTTCTTCGAACTACAGTTGTTATTCCTACAAACCACCACGACAAAGTTCTTTCTCTGAGTGAATGCAAGCGTTCTCACACTTCATCCAAATTACAGTTTAGCAGACCTACCAACAAACTACAGAGAGTTGTTTTCTCTGTGTCACTGTAATCTTTCCTATATAAGGCTCTCGAACTTCTTCCAAACCACAGTTTAGCATGCCAACAAAATACGATCACAGAGTTGCTTTCTCTGCGTGAATGTAAGCATTCGTATATATGACTCTCCTACTTCCTCCAAAATACAGTTTAGAATGCTTACAAACCACCACCCAAACGTTGCGTTCTCTGAGTGAATGTAAGCGTTCCCATGTTTGACTCTCACAATTGATGCAAATTAGTGTTTAGAGGCTTGTAAACCTGTCCCGAGTGTTGCTTTCTCTAGGTGACTGGAAGCTATCCTATATAACACTCTCCAACACCTTCCAAACTGCAATTTAGCATCCCCACAACACATCACCCCATAGTTTCTTTCTCTGCATGAATGTAAGGATTTGTATATGACTCTGGTACGTCTTTCAAAATACAATTTAGCCGACCTAAAAATCACCCGCCAAGAGTTGCTTTCTCTAAGTGACTGTCAGCTTTCGAACTTCTTCCAATCTATAGTTTAGCATGCCTGCACTACAGCACCCCGTATTTGCTTTCTCTGTGTTAATGTAAGCGTTCGTATTTATGTCTCTCGTACCTCTTCCAAAGTAGAGTTTAGTATGCTCAAAAACGGCCACCCCAACGTTGCTTTCTCTGAGTGAATGTAAGCGTTCCTGTATATGATTCTAACACTTCATTGAAAATACAGTTTAGCAGACCTACGAACATCCCCAGAGAGTTGCTTTCTCTAAATGACTGTAAGCTTTCCAGATATGACTCTCGAACATCCTCCAAACTATCGTTTAGTAGGCATACAAACATCACTCCATAGTTGCTTTCTCTGCATGAATGTAAGCCTTCCTATATATGATTCTCGTACTTCTTCCAAACTAGAGTTTAGTATGCCTACAAACCACAACCCCATCGTTGATTTCTCCGAGTGAATGTACCCAGTCCCCCATATGACTCTCCCCCTTCTTCCAAAGTAGTGTTTTGCAGGCCTACAAACCATCCTCCGGAAGTTGGTTTCTATAAATGACGGTACGCTTTCCTATATATTACTCTTAACTTCTTGCAAAATAGAGATTTGCATGGCTACAAAAAAGCCACCCCATAATTGCTTTCTCTGCATGAATGTAAGCGTTCCCATATATCATTCTCCTACTTCTTCCAAACTAGAGTTCAGTATGCCTACAAACCACCACACCATCGTTGCTTTCTCTGAGTGAATGTAAGCCTTCCCATATATGACTCTCACTCTGAAACCAAAATAGAGTTTGGCACGCCTACATTCCACACCCAGAGATTTGCTTTAGCGACTCTAAGCTTTCTTATATGTGATTCTCAAACTTCGTCCAAACTAGAGTTTAGCATGCCTAGAAAACACCACCCCACAGTTGCTTTCTCTGCATGAATGTAAGCGTTTGTATATATGACTCTGGTACTTCTTTCAAAATGCAATTTAGCACACCGAAAAATCAACCGCCGAGAGTGGCTTTCTCTAAGTGACTGTCTGTTTTCGAACTTCTTCCAAATTATATTTTAGCATGCCTACAAAACACCACCCCATAGTTGCTTTCTCTGCATCAATATAAGCGTTCATATATATGCCTCTCTCACTTCATCTAAATTAGAGTTTAGCAGGCCTACAAACAACACCCCGTGAGTTGCTTTCTCTAGGTGACTGTAAACTTTCCTATATAAGAATCTCCAACTTCTTTCAAACTACACCATGCCAACAAAACACCACACCGTGGTTGCTTTCTCTGAGTGAACATAAGCGTTCCCATATATGACTCACACTCTGTTTCCCAAATAGAATTTAGCATATCTACAAACCAGCCCAAGATGGTTCCTTTCTCTAAGTGACTGTAATTTTCCCCAGATATGACTCTCGCACTTCCTCCAAACTACAGATTAACATGCATACATCGCCACCCCACAGTTGCGTTCTCTGCGTGAATGTAACGGTTCATATATATGACTCTCCTACTTCTTCCCAACTACAGTTATTATGCCTTCAAACCATCACGATGTTTCCTTCTCTGAGTGAATGAATGCAAGCGTTCTCACATTTCATCCAAGTTAGAGTTTAGCAGGCCTACCAATAAACTTCCGAGAGTTGTTTTCTCTGTGTCACTGTAATCTTTCCTATATAAGACTCTCGAACTTCTTCCAAACCACAGTTTAGCATGCCAACAAAATACGACCCCAGAGTTGCTTTCTCTGCCTGAATGTAAGCGTTCATATACATGACTCTCGTACTTCCTCCAAAATACAGTTTAGAATGCCTACAAACCACCACCCAAACGTTGCGTTCTCTGAATGAATGAAAGCATTCCCATGTTTGACTCTCACAATTGATGCAAAGTAGAGTTTAGCAGGCCAAGAAAGGCTCTCCCGAGAGTTGCTTTCTCTAGGTGACTGTAAGCTTTCCTAAATAAGACTCTCCAACTTCTTCCAAACTACAGGTTAACATGCCCACAAAACATCACCCCATGGTTTTTTCTTTGCATGAATGTAAGCATTAGTATATATGACTCTGGTACTTCTTTCAAAATACAATTTAGCAGACCTAAAAATCACCCACCAAGAGTTGCTTTCTCTAAGTGACTGTTCAGGTTTAGAACTTCTTCCAAACTATAGCATGCTTACAAAACACCACCCCGTAGTTGCTTTCTCTGTGTGAATGTAAGCGTTCCCAAATATCATTCTCGTACTTCTTCCAAACTATTTAGTATGCCTACAAAAACCACCCCAGTGTTGTTTCTCTGAGGGAATGTAAGCGGTCCCATGTTTGACTCTCACACTTCATCCAAATTAGAGTTTAGCATGTGTACAAAAAAATCTCCCGAGAGTTGCTTTCCCTAGGTGACGGTAATCTTTCCTGTATAAGGTTCTCCAACTTCTTCCAAACTGCAGTTTAGCATGCCTACAAAACCTGACGCCATAAGTGCTTTCTCTGCGTGAATGTAAGTGTTCCTATATAGGACTCTCGTACTTCTTCCAAACTACAGTTTAGTATGCCCTACAAACCACCACCCAAACGTTGTTTTCTCTGAGTGAATGTAAGCGTTCCCATATATGACTCTCACACTTCAACCAAAATAACTCTATTTCAACCAAAATAACTCTACATTCCACACCCAGAGAGTTGCTTTCTCTACGTGACTGTAAACTTTCCTATATATGACTCTCAAACTTCGTCCAAACTAGAGTTTTGCAAGCCTACAAAACACCACCCCATAGTTGCATTCGGTGCCGGAATGTAAGCGGTTCTACATGTGATTCTCTTGCTTCTTCCAAATTACAGGTTAGTATGCCTAGGAACCACAACCACAACGTTGCTTTCACTGAGTTCCCATATATTATTCTAACACTTCATTGAAAATAGAGTTTAGCAGGCCTACGAAACACCCCCGAGAGCTGCTTTCTCTAAGTGACTGTAAGCTTCCCAGATATGGCTCTCGAACTTCCTCCAAACTATATTTTAGTAGGCATACAAACATCACCCCATAGTTGCTTTCTCTGCGTGAAGGTAAGCGTTGCTATATACGATTCTCGTACTTCTTCCAAACTAGAGTTGACTATGCCTACAAATCACAATCCCATCGTAGATTTCTCTGAGTGAATGCACGCGGTCCCCAATATGACTCTCCCCCACTTCCAAACTGGAGTTTTGCAGGTGTACAAAACATCCCCCGAGAGTTGGTTTCTATGACTATACCCTTTCCTATATATTACTCCTTAACTTCTTCCAAACTAGAGATTAGCATGGCTACAAAAATGCCACCCCATAATTGCTTTCTCTACGTGAATGTAAGTGTTCCCATATATCATTCTCCTACTTCTTCCAAACTAGAGTTTAGTATGCCTACAAACCACCACGCCGTCGTTGCTTTCTCTGAGGGAATGTAAGCCTTCCCATATATGACTCTCACTCTTAAACCAAAATAGAGTTTAGCAGGCCTACATTCCACACCCAGAGATTTGCTTTCTCTAAGTGACTCTAAGCTTTCTTATATGTGATTCTCAAACTTCGTCCAAACTAGAGTTTAGCATGCCTATAAAACACCACCCCATAGTTACTTTCAGTGCGTCAAAATGTATGTGCTCCTATATGTGATTCTCGTGCTTCTTCCAAACTGCAGTTTAGTAAGCCTACAAACAACCCCATCGTTGCTTTCTCTGAGTGAATGTAAGCGTTCTCATATATGATTCTCACACTTCAACCAAAACAGGGTTTTGCAGGCCTACAAACAACCCGCCAAGACTTGCTTTTTCAAAGTGGCTGTTACCTTTCCTATATAGGACTCTGGAACTTCTCCCAAGCTAGACTTTAACATGTCTACCTGACACTACTCCGTAGTTGCTCTCGCTGTGTGAATTTAAGCGTTCCTATATATGAGTCTTGTACCTCTTCTTAACTAGCATCTGGCATGCCAAAATAACACTCCTCCATAGTTGCTTTCTTTGAGTCAATGTAAACATTCCTATATATGTCTCTCGCACTTCTTCCAAACTTGAGTTAAGTCTACAAACCAATCCCCGACAGCTGTTTTCTCTGAATGAATTTAAGCGTTCCTATATATGACTATGGCACTTCCTCCAAACTAGAGTTTAGCAAGCCTACACTCCACCCCTGTTCGTTGCTTTCTCTAAGTTACTGTAAGCTTTCCTATACATGGCTCTCGAAATTTTCCAAACTAGAGTTAGCATGCCTACTATACACCTACACATAATTGCTTTGTCTGAGTGAATATAAGCCTTCCTATATATGACTGTCGCACTTTTTCCAAATTAGAGTGTAGCCAGCCTGGAAAGCACCCCTTATAGTTGCTTTCATTGAGTGAATGTTAACATTCCTATGTAAGACTCTCGCAACTTTTCCAATCTAAGATTTTAGCAATGCTACAAATCCCCCGCCGAGAGTTCCTATACATAACTGTCCTCTTTTTCCAAGCTAGAGTTTAGGAAGCCTAGAATCCGTCCCCCCGTAGACGCTTTATGTGAACGTAAACGTTCCTATATATGACTCTCGCCTTCCTCCAAACTAGAGCTTAGCAAGCCTACAAACCAACTCCCTATAATTGCTTTCTCTGAATGAATGATATCGTTCCTATATAAGACTCTCAAACTTCTTCCAAACCAGAGTTTAACAAGCCAAAAAAGCACCCCCCATAGATGCTTCCTCTAACTCAAAGCTAATATTCCTACATATGATTCAGCTTCTTCATCCAAACTAGAGTAAGGCAAGCCTACAAATCACACACCAATAGTTGCTTTCTATAAGTAAATGTAAGCGTCCTTATATATGACTATAGCAATTCTTCCAAACTGGAGTTTAGCAAGCCTACAGACCCCAGGACTCCACTCCATAGTACCCTGGGCATTGGCGCCTGCCTGTCATGCAGGACATAGGGGCGGACCCTCATCTCAGACACGGCATTGGTGGATTGTAGGCTTTTTTTTAAGTTTTTGAATTGAAGAACTCTGAGAATTGGAATTCGGTTTAGGTTAAGGTTAGGTGTTAGGGACTAGGATTAGGTTTAGGGGTTAGGGTTTTAGGTTAGAATTAAGATTAGGATTACTGTTAGGGTTAGAGAATAGGATTATATTTAGTGGTTGGGTTTAGGTTTACGGTGAGAGGCAAGAGTAAGGGTCAGGGATTAGGGTTACTGTTAGGAGTTAGATTCAGGGCTTACTAAGGGTTTGGTTTAGTGATAGGGTTAGGGCTTACGTTTAACGGTGTGTGTTAGGGCACGGGCCCCGTCTAATGTACGGGGCACTGTGGGTGTGGAGCAAGGCTGCGACCCCACTTCATCTTACCCTGGGTGTTGGGCTTCAACTGTCACGCAGGACAAAGGCAGAGGCTCATCAAACGCATGGTTAGGATTAAGGTTTAAGGTTAGGGTCAGGGTTGAGGGTTAGGGTGAGGGTTAACAGTTAGAGTTAGGGTAAGGGTGTTAGGGATAGGATTAGGGTTAAGGGTCAGGTGTATAGTTCAGGTTTAAGGTTAGCATTAGAGGGTAGGGTTAGTGTAACTGTAGGTCAGTGTTGGGGTTAGATCTCTAGGCATTAGGGTAAAGGTTAGGGTTAAGGTTAAGAGTTAGGGTTAAGTTTAATGGTTAAGGATTGGGATTAGGGTTGAGGGTTAGGGTTAAGGTTATGGGTAATGACTAAGGATCAAAGGTTAGGGTTATTTTTAGGCGTAGGGTTAGGGTAAGGGGTTAGGGTTAGTGTTAGTGTTGTTGGTAGGGTTAAGGTTAGGGTTGGCGTTTCAGAATTAGGGATTAGGTGTTATGGTTATAGCTAGGAGTTACGGTTAGAATTACACTATAGGGCTTGTTCTCAGGGTGTGATGCATTAAGGTTAGGATAAGGGGTTAAAGTTAAGGTTACGGTGAGGTTTACGTGTTAAGGTGAGCAGTAGGATCAGGGTTAGGTGTTATGTTCTGGGTTAGGGTTATGGGTGAGGGGTAGGGTTTATCCTTAGGGCACGGGCCCTGTATGCACTAGGAGGTGAAGTTAGGGGTCTGTGATGGTCGCTGGGAACCCACTGTATCGTACGCAGTGTATGGGCCTCTGGGTTTCATGCAGGACACTGTGGCAGAGCCGGCTTTCATGCATGGCTTAGTAGGATTGTAGGCTTTCAAAACTCTGAGAAAGCAAGAAGTCTGAGAATTAGATTTCGAGTTAGGATTATGGCACGGTTTAGGGATGAAGATTAGTGGTTAGGGTGAGGGCTTAGGGTTAGGGGTTAGGGTTAGGTTTAGGTTTGCTGGTAGGGTGAAGGTTAGGGTTGACGTTTTAGAATTAGGGATGAGGTGTTACGGTTATGACTATGGTTTAGGATTAGAATTACGGGATAGGGCTTCTTCTCAAGGTTTTATGCATTCACATTAAGTTAAGGGGCTAAGTTAGGGTTACGGGGAGGTTTATGTTTTAAGGTGAGTAATAGGATCAGGGTTAGGTGTTATGTCAGGGTGAGGGTTATCTGTTAGGGGTAGTGTTTATACTTAGCGTACAGGCCCTGTCTGCACTGGGCGGGGGGCGGGGGTTAGGGGGATGGGATTGTCCCCGGGAACCCACTCTATCGTACGCTGGGTATGGGCTCCTGGGTTTCATGCAGGACACAGTGGCAGAGCCCCCTTTTACTCATGGCATGGGAGGATTGTAGGCTTTCTAAACTCTGAGAAAGCAAGAACTCTGAGAATTAGATTTAGGGGTAGGATTCTGGTAATGTTTAGGGATGAAGATTAGTGTCAGGGTGGGGTCTTGGGTTAGGGATTGGGGTTAAAGGTTAGTGTTAGGTTTAACAGTTACAGTTAGGTTTACGGTTAAGTCTCAGGGATAGGGTTAAGGTTTGGGTTTAGCGTTTGGCACAGGGGTAGGCTTCAGTGTTAGCTTCATGGTTAAAGATTAGGAGTAGGGTTAGTGTGAGGGTTAAGGGTAAGGGTCAAGATTAAGGGTTCAGGTTGGGGTTAGGCTTAGGTTTCGGGTTAGGGGTTAGGGTTAGGCTTAGGGTCAAGGGTTAGGATTAGGGTTAAGTGTTGGGCTTAGGGTTGGGGTTTAGTGTTAAGTTTATCGTTAAGGATTAGGGTTAGGGTCAGGGTTAAATGTTTGGGTGCGGGTAATGGTTAGGGTCAGATTTAAGGTTTATGGATAGGGTTAGTGTTAAGGGTTTACGGGTAGGTTTAGGGTTCAGGGTTAGAGTTAGCATTAGGGCTTAAGGTTAGGATTAGGTGGTAGGTTAGATTTAGGGTTAGATCTAGGCGTTAGAGTAAGGGTTAAGAGATAGGGTTAGGTTTAATGCTTAGGATTAGGGTTAGGGTTTGGGGTTAAAGCAAGTGTTAGGGGTTAGGTTTAAGGATCAAAGGTTAGTGTTATTTTTAGCTGTAGTGTTAGGGTTAGGGATAAGGGATAAGGTTGGCGTGAAGGTTTTCCTTACTGTTAGGGTTAAGGGTCATGCTTAGATTAAAGTTAAGGTTAGGGTCAGTGTTAAGGGTTAGGGTGAGGGTTAACGGTTACGGTAAAGGTTAAGCGTTAGTGTTAGGGATTAGCGATTAAGGTTTTTGGTAAGTGTTAGGGTTAGGAATTAGTGTTTTATGAAGGGGTATGGTTAGAATTAGGATTGGGGTTAGTGTTAGGGTTAGGTTTCGGGGTTAGGTTTAGGGTAAAAGGATAGGATTAAGGTTAAGGGTTGGGCTCAGGTTTAGGGTTAAAGTTTAGTGTTAGGGTTAATGTTTAGTGTTATGGTCCAGTTTAAGTGGAGGGTGAGGGTTAACGGTTAGGATTAGGCTTAGAGGTTGGGGATATAGTGAGGGTTCAGTGTTAGGGTTAGGTTTAGGGTTCAGGGTTAGGGTTAGCTGTAGGGGTTATGGTTAGGGTTAGGTGTTAGGTTAGTGTCAGGGTTAGGTCTAGTCGTGAGGGTAAGGTTTAGGGTTAGCTTTAAGAGCTAGGGTTAGGTTGAATGGATAGGATTAGGATTAGGGTTAAGGGTTAGGGTAAGGCTTAGGGGTTAGGGTGAAGGGTTAAGGGTTTTTGTTAGGCATAGCGTTGGGGTTAGAAGTAAGGGTTACTGTCAGTGTTAGGGTTGTAGGCAGGGTTACGGTTAGAGTTAGTGGTTGAGAATTAGGGTTAGGGATTAGGTGTTACAGTGATGACTAGGAGACAGGGTTAGAATTATGGGATAGGGGTTGTTCTCAGGGAATGGGTTATGCACTAACGTTAGGATAAGAGGTTAAAGTTAGGCTCACGGTGAGGTTTCCGTGTTAAGGGGAGAAATAGGAACAGGGTTAGGTGTTATGTTCAGGGTGAGGGATATCTGTTACAGGTATTGTTTATGCTTAGCGCACGGGCCCTGTCTGCCTTAGGCGGGGGTGGGGGGAGGTTAGGGGACTGGGATTGTCACCAGGATCCCACTGTATCGGACTCTGGGTATGGGCCCGTGGATTTCATGCAGGACACAGTTGTAGAGCCTCCTTTCACACATGGCATGGGAGGATTGCAGGCTTTCTAAACTCTAAGAAAGCAAGAAGTCTGAGAATTAGATTTAGGGTTAGGATTCTGGTTAGGGTTATGGATGAAGTTTAGTGTTAGGGTGAGGGATTAGGGTTAGGGATTAGGGTTAGGGTTAAAGGTTACTCTTAGGTTTAACAGTTAGAGTTCGGTTTAGGGTTGAGGTTTACGGTTAGGGTTAAGATGAGGGGTTAGGGTTTGGTATAGGGTTAGGGTTAGGTACAGGGTTAGGGTTAAGTGTTAGGTTTCGGGTTGAAGATTAGGATTAGGGTTAGGATTAAAGGTTAGCGTGAGAGTTAACGGTTAGGGTTAAGGTTAAGAGTTAGGGTTAGGGTTTAGGTTTAGGGTTAAGGGTTAGGGTTAGTTTTAGGGTTCGAGTTATGTGTTAGGGTTTGTGTTAGAGGTTAGGGTTAGGTTTACTGTCCACGGTTAGGGTTACGTTTAGGGGTTAGCATTAGGGTTAAGGTTTAGGTATAGGGTAAGGGTGTAGAGTTAGTGTTGGGCTTTAGGCTCGGGGCTTAGGTTCAGGGTCAGGGGTTAGGGTTGGTGGTAGGGCTTAGATTTATCAGTCAGTTTAAGGGCACAGGACCTGGTTAATCTACGGTGAGAGGGGTGCGGTCGGAGTCATCACGAAAGCACAACATCATTCCCTGGGCCCTGGGACAAGACCTACATGCAGGACTCAGGCGGAGCCTCATCTCACACATGGCATGGCTGTATTGTAGGCTTGCTTCACTCGGGAATGGAAGTAGTGTGAGAATTAGGGTTAGGGTTGGGGTTAGGGGTTTCGAGTTAGAGGTTAGGTTTGGAGTCAGGGTTAGGTGCTAGGGATTAGTGGTTAGGGTTAGAGTTAGTGTTACGGGTTAGGTGTTAAGTCTGGTTTAGGGGGCCAGGGTAAGGTTTAGGTTTGGAGTTAGCGTTAGGGTTAGGCGTTAGGGTTAAGGGATAGGGTTAGGGTTAAGGGTTAGCTTTAGGGTTAGGGTTCAGGTTTTGGGTTAGGGTCAGGGTTAAGGGTTAGGGTGAGGTTTAACAGTTAGGGTTAGGGTTAGGGGGTTAGGGATAGGTTTAGGGTTAAGGGTCAGGTGTATGGTTCAGGTTTAAGGTTAGCGTTAGGGGCTTAGGGTTAGTCTTAACTGTAGGTCAGCGTGGGGGTTAGATCTCTAGGTATTAGGGTAAAGGTCAGGGTTAGGGTTAAGAGTTACGGTTATGTTTAATGGTTAGGATTGGGATTAGGGTTAAGAGTTAGGGTTAAGGTTAGGGGTTATGACTAAGGATCAACGGTTAGGGTTATTTTTAGGCGTAGGGTTAGCGTAAGGGGTTAGGGTTAGTGTTAGTGTTGTTGGTAGGGTTAAGGTTAGGGTTGGCGTTTCAGAATTAGGGATTAGGTGTTATGGTTATGGCTAGGAGTTAGGGTTAGATTTACGGTATAGGTCTTGTTCTCAGGGTGTCATGCATTAACGTTAACATAAGGGGTTAAAGTTAGGGTTACGGTGAGCTTTACGTGTTAAGGTGAGCAGTAGGATCAGGGTTAGGTGTTATGTTCTGGGTTAGGGTTATGGGTGAGGGGTAGGGTTTATCCTTAGGGCACGGGCCCTGTATGCACTAGGAGGCGAAGTTAGGGGTCTGTGATGGTCGCTGGGAACCCACTCTATCGTACGCAGTGTATAGGCCTCTGGGTTTCATGCAGGACACTGTGGCAGAGCCGGCTTTCATGCATGGCTTAGTAGGATTGTAGGCTTTCAAAACTCTGAGAAAGCAAGAAGTCTGAGAATTAGATTTCGGGTTAGGATTACGGCACGGTTTAGGGATGAAGATTAGTGGTTAGGGTGAGGGCTTAGGGTTAGGGGTTAGGGTTAGGGTTAGGGTTGCTGGTAGGGTGAAGGTTAGGGTTGACGTTTTAGAATTAGGGATGAGGTGTTACGGTTATGACTATGGTTTAGGATTAGAATTACGGGATAGGGCTTCTTCTCAAGGTGTTATGCATTCACGTTAAGTTAAGGGGCTAAGTTAGGGTTACGGGGAGATTTATGTTTTAAGGTGAGCAATAGCATCGGGGTTAGGTGTTATGTCAGGGTGAGGGTTATCTGTTAGGGGTAGTGTTTATACTTAGCGTACGGGCCCTGTCTGCACTGGGCGGGGGGCGGGGGTTAGGGGGATGGGATTGTCCCCGGGAACCCACTCTATCGTACGCTGGGTATGGGCTCCTGGTTTTCATGCAGGACACAGTGGCAGAGCCCCCTTTTACTCATGGCATGGGAAGATTGTAGGCTTTCTAAACTCTGAGAAAGCAAGAACTCTGAGAATTAGATTTAGGGGTAGGATTCTGGTAATGTTTAGGGATGAAGATTAGTGTCAGTGTTGGGTCTTGGGTTAGGGGTTGGGGTTAAAGGTTAGTGTTAGGTTTAACAGTTACAGTTAGGTTTACGGTTAAGTCTCAGGGTTAGGGTTAAGGTTTGGGTTTAGCGTTTGGCACAGGGGTAGGCTTCAGTGTTAGCTTCATGGTTAAAGATTAGGAGTAGGGTTAGTGTGAGGGTTAAGGGTAAGGGTCAAGATTAAGGGTTCAGGTTGGGGTTAGGCTTAGGTTTCGGGTTAGGGGTTAGGGTTAGGCTTAGGGTCTAGGGTTAGGATTAGGGTTAAGTGTTGGACTTAGGGTTGGGGTTTAGTGTTAAGTTTATCGTTAAGGATTAGGGTTAGGGTCAGGGTTAAATGTTTGGGTGCGGGTAATGGTTAGGGTCAGGGTTAAGGTTTATGGATAGGGTTAGTGTTAAGGGTTTACGGGTAGGTTTAGGGTTCAGGGTTAGAGTTAGCATTAGGGCTTAAGGTTAGGATTAGGTGGTAGGTTAGATTTAGGGTTAGATCTAGGCGTTAGAGTAAGGGTTAAGAGATAGAGTTAGGTTTAATGCTTAGGATTAGGGTTAGGGTTTGGGGTTAAAGTAAGTGTTAGGGGTTAGGTTTAAGGATCAAAGGTTAGTGTTATTTTTAGCTGTAGTGTTAGGGTTAGGGATAAGGGATAAGGTTGGCGTAAGGGTTTTCCTTACTGTTAGGGTTAAGGGTGAGGCTTAGATTAAAGGTTAAGGTTAGGGTCAGCGTTAAGGGTTAGGGTGAGGGTTAACGGTTACGGTAAAGGTTAAGTGTTAGTGTTAGGGATTAGCGATTAGGGTTTTTGGTAAGTGTTAGGGTTAGGAGTTAGTGTTTTATGAAGGGGTATGGTTAGAATTAGGATTGGGGTTAGTGTTACGGTTAGGTTTCGGGGTTAGGTTTAGGGTAAAAGGATAGGATTAGGGTTAAGGGTTGGGCTCAGGTTTAGGGTTAAAGTTTAGTGTTAGGGTTAATGTTTAGTGTTATGGTCCAGTTTAAGTGTTAGGGTGAGGGTTAACGGTTACGATTAGGCTAGAGGTTGGGGATATAGTGAGGGTTCAGTGTTAGGGTTAGGTTTAGGGTTCAGGGTTAAGGTTAGCTGTAGGGGTTATGGTAAGGGTTAGGTGTTAGGTTAGTGTCAGGGTTAGGTCTAGTCGTGAGGGTAAGGTTTAGGGTTAGCTTTAAGAGCTAGGGTTAGGTTGAATGGATAGGATTAGGATTAGGGTTAAGGGTTAGGGTAAGGCTTAGGGGTTAGGGTGAAGGGTTAAGGGTTTTTGTTAGGCATAGTGTTGGGGTTAGAAGTAAGGGTTACTGTCAGTGTTAGGGTTGTAGGCAGGGTTACGGTTAGAGTTAGCGGTTTAGAATTAGGGTTAGGGATTTGGTGTTACAGTGATGACTAGGAGATAGGGTTAGAATTATGGGATAGGGGTTGTTCTCAGGGAATGGGTTATGCACTAACGTTAGGATAAGAGGTTAAAGTTAGGCTCACGGTGAGGTTTCCGTGTTAAGGGGAGAAATAGGAACAGGGTTAGGTGTTATGTTCAGGGTGAGGGATATCTGTTACAGGTATTGTTTATGCTTAGCGCACGGGCCCGGTCTGCCTTAAGCGGGGGTGGGGGGAGGTTAGGGGGCTGGGATTGTCACCAGGATCCCACTGTATCGTACTCTGGGTATGGGCCCGTGGGTTTTATGCAGGACACAGTGGTAGAGCCTCCTTTCACGCATGGCATGGGAGGATTGCAGGCTTTCTAAACTCTAAGAAAGCAAGAAGTCTGAGAATTAGATTTAGGGTTAGGATTCTGGTTAGGGTTAAGGATGAAGTTTTGTGTTAGGGTGAGGGCTTAGGGTTAGGGATTAGGGTTAGGGTTAAAGGTTACTCTTAGGTTTAACGGTTACAGTTCGGTTTAGGGTTGAGGTTTACGGTTAGGGTTAAGATGAGGGGTTAGGGTTTGGTATAGGGTTAGGGTTAGGTATAGGGTTAGGGTTAAGTGTTAGGTTTGGGATTGAAGATTAGGATTAGGGTTAGGATTAAAGGTTAGCGTGAGAGTTAACGGTTAGGTTAAGGTTAAGAGTTAGGGTTAGGGTTTAGGTTTAGGGTTAAGGGTTAGGGTTAGTTTTAGGGTTCGAGTTATGTGTTAGGGTTTGTGTTAGAGGTTAGGGTTAGGTTTACTGTCCACGGTTAGGGTTACGTTTAGGGGTTAGCATTAGGGTTAAGGATTAGGTTTAGGGTAAGGGTTTAGAGTTAGTGTTGGGCTTTAGGCTCGGGGCTTAGGTTCAGGGTCAGGGGTTAGGGTTGGTGGTAGGGCTTAGATTTATCGGTCAGTTTAAGGGCACAGGACCTGGTTAATCTACGGTGAGAGGGGTGCGGTCGGAGTCATCACGAAAGCACAACATCATTCCCTGGGCCCTGGGACAAGACCTACATGCAGGACTCAGGCGGAGCCTCATCTCACACATGGCATGGCTGTATTGTAGGCTTGCTTCACTCGGGAATGGAAGTAGTGTGAGAATTAGGGTTAGGGTTGGGGTTAGGGGTTTCGAGTTAGGGGTTAGGTTTGGAGTCAGGGTTAGGTGCTAGGGAGTAGTGGTTAGGGTTAGAGTTAGTGTTACGGGTTAGGTGTTAAGTCTGGTTTAGGGGGCCAGGGTAAGGTTTAGGTTTGGAGTTAGCGTTAGGGTTAGGCGTTAGGGTTAAGGGATAGGGTTAGGGTTAAGGGTTAGGCTTAGGGGGTAGGGTTCAGGTTTAGGGTTAGGGTCAGGGTTAAGGGTTAGGGTGAGGGTTAACAGTTAGGGTTAGGGTTAGGGGGTTAGGGATAGGATTAGGGTTAAGGGTTAGGTTTATGGTTCAGGTTTAAGGTTAACATTGGGGGGTTAGGTTTAGTGTTAACTGTAAGTCAGTGTTAGGGTTAGATCTCTAGGCATTAAGGTAAAGGTTAGGTTTAGGGTTAAGTGTTAGGGTTATGTTTAATGGTTAGGCTTGGGATTAGGGTTAAGGGTTAGGGTTAAGGTTAGGGGTTATGACTAAGGATCAACGGTTAGGGTTATTTTTATGCGTAGGTTTAGGGTAAGGGCTTAGGGTTAGTGTTAGTGTTGTTGGTAGGGTTAAGGTTAGGGTTGGCGTTTCAGAATTAGGGATCAGGTGTTATGGTTATGGCTAGGTGTTAGCGTTAGAATTACAGTATAGTGCTTGTTCTCAGGGTGTCATGCATTAACGTTAATATAAGGTGTTAAAGTTAGGGTTATGGTGAGCTTTACCTCTTAAGGTGAGCAGTATGATCAGGGTTAGGTGTTATGTTCTGGGTTAGGCTTATGGGTGAGGGGTAGGGTTTATGCTTAGGGCACGGGCCCTGTATGCACTAGGAGGCAAAGATAGGGGCCTGTGATGGTCGCTGGTAACCTACTCTATCGTATGCAGTGTATGGGCCTCTGGTTTACTGCAGGACACTGTGGCAGAGCGGGCTTTCATGCATGGCTTAGTAGGATTGTAGGCTTTCAAAACTCTGAGAAAGCAAGAAGTCTGAGAATTAGATTTAGGGTTAGGATTACGGCACGGTTTAGGGATGAAGATTAGTGTTAGGGTGAGGGCTTAGGGTTAGGGGTTAGGGTTAGGGTTAGGGTTGATGGTAGGTTGAAGTTTAGGGTTGGCACTTTAGAATATGGATGAGGTGTTATGGTTATGGCTAGGGGTTAGGTTTAGAATTATGGGATAGGGCTTCTTCTTTGGGTGCTATGCATTAACGTTAAGATAAGGGGATAAATTAGGGTTATGGTTAGGTTTATGTTTTAAGGTGAGTAACAGGATCAGGGTTAGGTTTTATGTTTGGAATTAGGGTTATCTGTTAGGGATAGTTTTTTTGCTTAGCGCACGGGCCCTGTCTTCACCAGGAGGGGGGGGTTAGGGACTAGGATTGCCACTGGGAACCCGCTCTATCATGCACTAGTTATGGGCCCCCGGGTTTCTTGCAGGACACAGTGGCAGAGCCTCCTTTTACTCATGACATGGGAGAATTGTAGGCTTTCTAAACTCTGAGAAAGCAAGAAGTCTGAGAATTAGATTTAGGGGTAGGTTTATGGTAATGTTTAGGGATGAAGGTTAGTGTTAGGGTGCGTTCTTAAGGTCAGTGGTTAGGGTTAAAGGTTAGTGTTAGGTTTAACAGTTACAGTCAGGTTTATGGTTATGTTTTAGGGTTAGGGTTAAGGTTAAGGTTTAGCATTTGGTACTGTGTTAGGCTTAAGTTTTCGCTTTAGGGTTAAAGATTAGGATTAGGGTTAGGGTTAAGGGCTAGTGTGAGGGTTAATGGTAAGGATCAAGACTAAGGGCTAGGGTTTTTGTTAGTGTTAGGAATAAGTCTTCGTGTAGGCTTTAGGGTTAGCGTTAAGTGTTATGGTTATGGTTAGGTTTAGGGTTCATGGTTAGTGTTATGTTTAGGGGTTAGTGTTAGGGTTAGGGCTTAGGTTTAGGGTAAGGTTTTAGAGTTTGTGTTCAGCGTTACGGTCGGAGCTTATGTTTACGGTTAGGGGTTAGTGTTAGTGTTAGGGCTGAGATTTAGCTGTTAGTTTAAGGGCACAGGACCTGTTTTATCTACGGTGAGAAGGGTGCTGTCGGAGTCTCCACGAAAGCACAAAATCGTTCCCTGATCCTTGGGAAAGGACCTACATGCAGGACTCAGGTGGAGCCTCATCTCACGCATAGTATAGCTGTATTGTAGGCTTGCTTCACTCTGAGAATGGAAGTAGTGTGAGAATCAGGGTTAGGGTTTGGGTTAGGGGTTTGGAGTTTGGGATTATGGTTCGAGTCAGGGTTAGGTCCTAGGGATTAGGAGTTAGGGTTAGTGTTAGGGATAGGGGTTAGTTGTTGGGTTTGGGTTAGGGTGCTAGGGTTAGGTTTAGGGTTGGGGTTAATATTAGGGTTAGCGTTTAGGGTTAAAGGATAGGATTATGGTTAAGGGTTTGGCTTAGGGTTAGGGTTAAGGGTTAGTGTTAAGGTTTAGGGTTAAGGTCAGGGTTACGTGTTAGGGTGAGGGTTAACAGTTAGGGTTATGGTTAGGGTCTTAGGGGTAGGGTTAGGGTTAGAGTTAGGGGTTAGGATTAAGGGTGAAGTGTTAGGGTTATTTTTAGGCATAGTTTTAAAGTTAGGGGCTAGGGTAATGTTTGGTTTGATGGTAGGTTTAAGGTTAGGGTTAGCGGTTTAGAATTCGCATTAGGGATTAGGTGTTATGGTTATGGCTTGGAGTTAGGGTTAGAATTCAGAGATAGGAGTTGTTCTCAGGGTAAGTGTTATGCATTAACGTTATGATAAGGGGTTAAATTTAGGGTTATGGTGAGATTTACATTTTAAGGTGAGCAATGGGATCAGGGTCAGGTGTTATGTTCAGGGTTATGGTTAGGGGTGAGGGGTAGGGTTTATGCTTACGACTCGGGCCCTGTCTGCACTAGGCAGGGGGGGAGGGGTTTGGGGTTGCGATTGTCATCGGGAACCCACTCTAGTGTATGCTGAGTATGGGCACTGGGGTTTCCGGCAGGACACAGTGGTAGAGCCTCCTTTTATTCATGGCATGGGAGGATTGTAGGCTTTCTAACGCTGAGAAAGCAAGAAGTCTGATAATTAGATTTAGGGTTAGGATTATAGTTAGGGTTAGGAATGAGGTTAGTGCTAGGGTGAGGGATTAGGGCTACGGATTATGGGTAGAGTAAAGGTTAAATGTTAGAGTTAGGTTTAACGGTTACAGTTAGGTTTAGGGTTACGTTTTAGGGTGAGGGTTATGGTTAGGGGTTAGGGTTTGGTACAGGGTTAGGGTTAAGTGTTAGGTTTAGGGTTAAAGATTAGAATTCGGATTAGGGTTGACGGTTAGTGTGAGTGTTAACGGTTAGGTTTGTGTTTAAGGGTTAGGGTTAGGGTTTAGGGCTAGTGTTAAGCGTTCGTGTTAGATTTAGGGTTAGAGTAAAGTGTTATGGTTAGGGTTATGGGTTAGCATTAGGGTTAAAGGTTAAGGGTTAGGTTTATTTTCAGGCACAGGGTTAGGATTAGGTGTTAGGGTTAGTGTTACCGTTAAGGTTTTTTGTAGGCTTAAGGTTAGGTTTAGCAGTTTAGAATTAGGGTTAGGGATTAGGTGTAATGGTTATGGTAAGGAGTTAGGGTTAGACTTATGGCATAGGGGTTGGTCTCAGGGTCAGTTTTATGCTTAAAGTTAGGGTAAGCGGTTAAAGTTAGTGTTACGGTGAGCTTTACATGTTAAGGTGAGCAATAGGATCAGGGTTAGGTTTTATGTTCAGGGTTATGGTTATGGGTTAGGGGCAGTGTTTATGCTTAGGGCACAGGCCCTGTCTTCACTAGGTGGGGGGGGGGTTCGGAGGCTGGGATTGTCACCAGGAACCCACTCTATCGTATGCTGGGTATGGGCCTCTGGGTTTCATGCAGGGCACAGTGGCAGAGCCTCCTTTCATGCATGGCATGGGAGGATTGTAGGCTTTCTAAACTCTGAGAAAGCAAGAAGTCTGAGAATTAGATTTAGGGTTAGGATTACGGTTAGGGTTAGGGATGAAGTTTAGTGTTAGGGAGAGGGCTTAGTGTTAGGGATTAGGGTTTGGTACAGGGTTAGGGTTAAGTGTTCGGTTTAGGGGTACAGATTAGGATTAGTGTTAGGTTTAAGGGTTAGCTGAGGGTTAACGGTTAGGGTTAAGGTGAAGGGTTAGGGTTAGGGTTTAGGGTTAGGATTAGGGGATCGTGTTAGGTTTAGGGTTACACTTAAGTGTTAGGGTTTAGGTTCAGGTTTAGGGTTCATGGTTAGGGTTATGTTTAGGGGTTAGGTTTAGGGGTTAGGTTTGGTGTAAGGGTATAGTGTTAGTGAAGGGAGTTTGGGTCAGGGTTTCTGTTTAGGGTAGGGATTAGTGTTAGTGTTAGGACTTAGATTTAGCGATTAGTTTAAGGTCAGAGGACCTGTTTAATCTATGGTGAGAAGGGTGTGGAATGGGTCGCTGAGACACCACAGCATTGTACCCTGGGCCTTGGGCTCAGACCTACATGCAGGAATCAGGGGGAGCCTGTTCTCATGCATGGCATGGTTGTATTATAGGCTTGGTTAACTCTTAGAATGGAAGTGTGAGAATTAGGGTTATGGTTAGGGTTAGGGATTTGGGTTTAGGAGAGAGTGTTCAAATGAGGGTTAGGGGTTAGGCATTAGGGGTTAGGGTTAGTGTTAGGGTTAGGGGTTGGGGTGAGGGTTGGGTTAGGGGCTAGGGTTAGGTTTAGGGTTGGGGTTAGTGTTAGCATTCGAGTTAGGGATTAGAGTTAGGGTTAAGGGATAGGATTAGGGTTAAGAGTTTGGCTTAGGGTTCAGGTTAAGGGTTAGGGTTATGGTTAAAGATTAGTGTTAGTTTAAACAGTTACAGTTAGGTTTAGGGTTAAATTTTAGGGTGAGGGCTTTTTAAACTCTGAGAGAGGAAGACGTCTGAGATTAAGATTTAGGGTTAGGATTATGGTCAGGATTAGGGATGATGATTAGTGTTAGGGTGAGGGCTTAGGGTTAAGGGTTAGGGTTAGAGTTAGGGTTAAGGTTAGTGTTAGTTTTAACGGTTAAAGTTAGGTTTAGGGTTAAGGTTTATTGTCAGGGTTAAGGTCAGGGGTTAGGGTTTCGTACAGGGTAAGAGTTAAGTGTTAGGTTTAGGGTTAAAGATTAGCATTATGGTTAGTGTTAAAGGTTAGTGTGAGGGTAAAAGTTTAGGGTTAAGTTTAAGGGCTAGGGTTAGGGGTTAGTGTTAGGGTTAAGGGGTCTTGTTAGGTTTAGGGTTACAGTTAAGTGTTATGGTTAGTGTTAGGGGTTACGGTTAGGCTTAGGGTTCATGGTTAGTGTAACATTTAGGGGTTAGGGCTAGGGTTAAATGATAGTGTTAGAGTTAAGGCTTAGGCTTTGGGTAAAGGTTTAGGGATAGGTTTACAGGTTAGGGTTAGTGTCAGGGTTAAATGTTAGGGTGAGATTTAACAGTTATGGTTAGGGTTATTGGTTAGGGGTTGTGTTTATGCTTAGGGCACGTGCCTTGTCTGCACTAGGCGGAGAGGTTAGGGGGCTAGCATATTCGCCGGGAAATCACTCTATCGTATGCTGGGTATTGGCCCCTGGGTTTCATGCTGGACACAGTGGCAGGGCCTCCTTTCACACATGGCATAGGAGGATTATAGGCTTTCTAAACTCTGAGAAAGAAAAAGTCTGAGAATTAGATTTAGGGTTAGGATTATGGTTAGAATTAGGGATGAAGTTTAGTGTTAAGGTGATGCCTTAGGGTTAGGGGTTAGGTTTAGGGTCAGAGTTAAAGGTTAGTGTTAGGTTTAACAGTTACAGTTAGGTTTAGCGTTAAGGTTTAGTGTTAGGGTTCAGTTTAGGGGATAGGTTTTGGTACAGGTTAAGGTTTAAGTGTTAAGTTTAGAGTTAAAGATTACAATTAGGGTTAGGTTTAAAGGTAAGTGTGAGGATTAACGGTTAGGGTTAAGCATGAGGGTTAGGGATTAGGTTTAGTGTTAAGGGTTTATGTTAGTTTAGGGTTAGAGTTAAGTGTTATGGTTAGGGTTAGGGGTTAGGGTTAGATATAGGGTGCATGGTTAGGGTTACGTTTAGGGGTTAGGGTTACGGGTTAGGTTTAGGGTGAGTGTTTGGTGTTAGTGTTGGGCATTAGGATAAGGGCTTAGGTTTAGGGTTAGCGTTTAGGTTTAGTGTTAGGGCTTAGATTTAGCGGTTAGTTTAAGGGCACAGGACCTGTTTAATCTATGGTGAGAAGGGTGCAGAATTGGTCCCCTTGACACCACACCATCGTACCTGGGCCTTGGGCCCAGACCTACATGCAGGACTCAGGCGGAGCCTCTTCTCACTCATGGCATGGCTCTATTGTAGGCTTGGTGAACTCTGAAAATGGAGGAAATGTGAGAATTAGGGTTATGGTTATGGTTAACTGTTTGGGGTTAGGGGTTAGGGTTCGAGTGTGGTTCAGGGGTTAGAAATTAGGAGTTAGTGTTAGTGTTAGGGTTAGGGGTTAGGGGTTAGTGTTGGTTTAGGGGCTAGGGTTAGATTCAGAGTTAGGGTTAGTGTTAGGGTTAGGGTTAGGGATTATGGTTAGGGTTAGGAATTAGGGTTAGGGTTAGGCTTAAGGGATAGGATTAGGGTAAAGGGTTAAGGCTTAGGGTTAGCATTAGGGATTAGGGTTAGGGTTAAGTGTTAGGGTTTTGGTCTGATTTAAGGGTTAGGGTGAGCGTTAACAGTTAGGGTTAAGGTTAATTGTTAGGATTGGGGGTTAGGCTTAAGGATTCGTATTAGGGTTAGGGTATAAGGGTGAGACTTAAGTCTTATGGTTAGGGACAGGGCTTTTGGTTAGGGATAAGGGTTAGGAGTTAGGGTTACTTTTAGGCATAGGGTAGGATTAGGGGTGAGGGTTAGGGTTAGGGTTAGTGTTAGGGTTGTTGGTAGTGTTAAGGTTAGGGTTAGCAGTTTAGAATTAGGGTTAGGGATTAGGTTTTATGGTTATGGCTAAGATTTAGGGTTAGAATTATGGGATAGGCGTTGTTCTCAGTGTAAGTGTTATGCATTAACTTTAGGAGATGCGGTTAAAGTTAGGGTTACAGTGTGGTCTACATGATAAGGTGAGCAGTAGGATCAGGGTTAGGTGTTACGTTCAAGGTTAGGGTTATATGTTAGGCGTACTTTTTATGCTTAGGGCACGGGCCCTGTCTGCACTAGGCGGGAGGATTAGGGGTCTAGGATTGTGGCCGAGAACTTTCTCTATCGTACACTGGGTATGGGTCCCTGGGTTTCATGCAGGACACAGTGGCAGAGCCTCTTTTCACGCATGGCATGGGAGGATTGTAGGCTTTCTAAACTCTGAGAAAGCAAGAAGTCTGAGAATTAGATTTAGGGATAGGATTATGGTTAGTGTTAAGGATAAAGTTTAGCATTAGGGTGAGGGCTTAGGGTTAGGGGTTAGAGTTACGGTCAGGGTTAAAGGTTAGTGTTACGTTTAATGGTTACAGTTAGCTTTAGGGTCAAGTGTTAGGGTTAAGGTTAAGGTTAGGGGTTAGGTTTTGGTACAGGGTAAGGGTTAACTGTTAGGTTTAGGGTTAAAGATTACGATTAGGGTTAGGTTTAAGGGTTAGTGTGAGAGTTAACGGTTAGGGTTAAGGTTAAGTGTTAGGGTTAGTGGTTAAGTTTAGGTTTAAGTGTTCGTGTTAGGTTTAGGGTTAGAGTTAAGTGTTATGGTTAGGGTTTGGGGTTAGGGTTAGGTTTAGGGTTCATCGTTAGGGTTACGTTTAGGCATTAGGGTTATGGGTAAGGATTAGGGTAAGGGTTTAATGTTAGTGTTGGGCGTTAGGGTCATGGCTTAAGTTTAGGGTTAAGGGTTAGTGTTAGAGTTAGCGTTAGGGCTTAGATTTAGAGGTTATTTTAAGGGCACAGGACCTGTGTAATCTATGGTGAGAAGTGTGCAGAATGGGTCATCGCCACACCACACCATCGTACCCGAGGCCTTGGGCCCAGACCTACATGCAGGTCTCAGGTAGAGCCTCTTCTCACGCATGGCATGGTTTTATTGTAGGCTTGGCTAACTCTGAGAATGGAGGAAGTGTGAGAATTATGGTTATGATTAGGGTTAGGTGTTTGGGGTTAGGGGTTAGTGTTCGCGTGAGGGTTAGGTGTTAGGGATTAGGGGTTAGGGTTAATGTTAGCATTAGGGGTTAACGGTTAGGGTTGGGTTAGGGACTAGGGATAGATTTAGCGTTGGGGTTAGGGTTAGGGTTAGGGGTTAGGGTTTAGGGTTAAGGGATAGGATTAGGGTTAAGGGTTAAGGCTTAGGGTTAGCATTAAGGGATAGGGTTAGGGTTAAGGGTTAGGGTTACGGTCCGAGTTAAGGGTTAGGGTGAGGGTTAACAGTTAGGGTTAGGGTTATAAGTTAGGGATAGTGTTAGGTTTAAGGTCTAGGGTTAGGGTTAGAGGTAGCTTTACTGCTAAGATTAGGTCTCGGCATTAAGGTAAGTGTTAGTGTTAGGGTTAAGGGTTAGGGTTAGGTTTAATTGTTAGGATTAGGATCAGAATTAAGGGTTAGGCTTAGGGTTAGGGGATAGGGTTAGGGTTTAGGGTAAACTTTTAAGGTTATGTTTAGGGATAAGGTTAGGGTTAGCGTTTAAGGTTAGGGTTAGTATTAGGGTTGTTTGTAGGGTTAAGGTAATGTTTAGTGGTTAGAATTAGGGTTAGGGATTAGGGGTTACTGTTATGGCTAGGAGTTAGGGTTAGAATTAAGTGATAGGGGTTGTTCTTAGCATAAGTGTTATGCATTAATGTTAGGATAAGTGGTTAAAGTTAGGTTTACGGTGAGGTTTATGTGTTAAGGTGAGCAATAGGATCAGGGTTAGAATTATGAGTGAGGGGTAGGGTTTTGCTTAGGGTATGGGCCCTGTCTTCCCTAGGAGTGGGACTGAGGGGGATGCGATTGTCACCAGAAACCCACTCTATCGTATGCAGGGTATGGGCCCATGGGTTTCTTGTAGGACACTCTGGCAGAGCCTGATTTCACGCATGGTAAAGGAGGATTGTAAGCTTTCAAATCTCTAAGAAAGTAAGAAGTCTGAGAATTAGATTTAAGGTTAGGATTATCGTTATGGTTAGGGATGAAGTTTAATCTTAGGGTGAGGGCTTCGGGTAAGGGGATACGGTTAGTTTTAGGGTTAAAAGTTACTGTTAGGTTTAACAGTTACAGTTAGACTTAGGGTTTAGGTTTAGGGTTAGGGTTAAGCTTAGGGGTTATGGTTTGGTACAGGGTTAGGGTTAAGTGTTAGGGTTAGGGTTAAAGATCATGACAAGGGTTAGAGTTAAGGGTTAGTTTGAGTGTTAACAGTTAGGGTTAAGGATAACTTTTAGGGTTAGGGGTTAGGATTAGTGTTCGGGCTGAGATTTAGCGGTTAGTTTAAGGGCACAGGACCTGTTTAATCTATGGTGAGAGTGGTGCACAGGGTCGCTGCGACACAACACCACCGTACGCTGGGCCTTGGGCCAAGACCTACATACAGGACTCAGGTGGAGCCTCTTCTCACGCATGACATGGCCGTATTGTAGGCTTGGTTAACTCTGAGAATGGAAGAAGTGTCAGAAATCGGGTTAGGGCTGGCTGTAGGTGTTTTTAACCCCTAACCCTAACACTAACCCCTAATCCTAACCCTAACACTAACCCCAAGGTTAAATCTAACCTTAACCCCTACGACAACCCTAACCCTAACCCTAACCCCTCTCACTGTAGAATAAACAGGTCCTGTGCCCTTAAACTAACCACTAAATCTAAGCCCTAACATCAACCCTAACCTCTGACCCTAAACCTAAGCCCTGAGCCTAAAGCCCAACACTAACTCTAAACTCTTACCCTAAAGCTAATCCCTAACCCTAATGCTAACCTCTAAACGTAACCCTAACTGTGAACCCTAAACCTAACCCTAACCTCGAGCGCTAACCATAGCACTTAACTCTAACCCTAAACCTAACATGAACCCTTAATCCTAACACTAACCCTAACCCTAACTCTTAACTTTAACCCTGACTGTTAACCCTCACACTAACCTTTAAACCTAACCTTAATCGTAATCTTTAACCCTAAACCTAATATTTAACCCTAATCCTGTACCAAACCCTAAACCCTAACCTTAAACCTAACCATAAACCTTAACCCTGAACCTAACTGTAACGGTTAAAACTAAGAGTAACCTGTAACGCTACCCATAACCCCTAACTCTAAGCCTTCACCCTAACACTAACCTTGATCCTTAACCCGAACCCTAACCCTAACCCTAAATCTAATTCTCAGTCTTCTTGCTTTCTTAGAGTTTAGAAAGCCTACAATCCTCCCATGCCATGCGTGAAAGGAGGCTCTTCCACTGTGTCCTGAATGAACCGCTGGGGCCCATGGCCAGAGTACGAAAGAGTGGGTTCCTGGTGACAATCCCAGCCCCCTAACCCCCCCCCCCACCTAATGCAGACAAGGCCCGTGCCCTAAGCATAAACTCTACACCTCACCCAAAACTCTAACCCTGAAAATAACATTTAACCCTGATTCTATTGCTCACCTTAGAATGTAAACCTCACCGTAACCTGAACTTTAACCTCTTATCCTAACGTTAATGCATAACACTTACCCTGAGATTAACCCCTATCCCATAATTCTAACCCTATCTCCTAGTCATAACTGTGACAACTAATCCGTAACCCTAATTCTAAACCACTAACACTAACTGTTACCCTACGTAGTTACTGTTACGGTAACCTACTGTTACCCTAACACTGAACCTAATCCTTACTCCTAACGCCAAAGCTATGGCTAAAAATAATGCTAACCGTTGACCCTTTACCCTAACTCCTAACCCTAATCCTAATCCTAACCACTAAACCCAACCTTAGCTCTTAACCCTAACCCTAAACCTTACCCTGACGCCTAGACCTAACCCTGACACTAACCTAACACCTAACCCTAATCATAACCCCTAAAGCTAACCCTAACCCTGAACCCTAAACCTAACCCTAACACTTAATACTAACTATATCCCTAACCCCTAACCCCAACCCTAACCCTAACCGTTAACCCTCACCCTAACCCTTAAACCGGACCCTAACACTAAATCTTAACCCTAAACCTACGCTCAACCCTTAACCATAATCCTATCCCTTAACCCTAAACCTAACCCCTAACCCTAAACCTAACACTAACCCCAATCCTAATTCTAACCATAGCCCTTAATACATCACTACGCCTAACCCCTAACCCTAACCCTAACCCCTAATGCTAACCCTAACACTGAACCCTAAACCTAACCCTATCCCTAACCCTTAAACATAACTCTATCCCTAACCAATAATCCTAAGCCTAATCTTTAACCCTCACCCTAGAGCTTAACTCAAACCGTAACCCTAAGCCTAAACCCCAACCCTAACACTTAACACAAACCCTAAGCCTTAACACTTAACTCCAATCCTATCCTTTAACCCTAATACTAACCCTGATGCCTAATCCTAACCCTAACACTAACCCCAACCATAAATCTAACCCTAGCCCCTAACGCAAAACTAACCCCTAACCCTAACACTAACCCTAAATCCTAGTCCCTAACCACTAAACCTCACTTGAACCCTAACCCCTAACACCAAACCCTTAACCCTAACCATAACCCTATTTCTCACACTACTTCCATTCTCAGAGTTAACCAAGGCTAAAATACAACCATGCAATGCGTGAGTAGAGTTTCCGCATGAGTCCTGCAAGTAGGTCTGGGCCAAAGGCCCAGGATCCGATGGTGTGGTGTCGCATGTAAACATTCTGCACCCTACTCACCATAGATTACACAGGTCCTGTACCCTTAAACTAACCGCTAAATCAAAGCCCAAACACTGACCCTAACCCCTAACCCTAAACCTAAGCCCTCACCCTAATGCCCAACACTAACACTAAACGCTTACCCTAAACCTAACCCCTAAATGTAACCTTAACCATGAACCCTAAACCTAACCCAAACCCCTAACCCTAACCATAACACTTAACTCTAACCCTAAACCTAACATGAACACTTAACCCTAACCCTAACCCATAACCCTAACACTTAACCTTAACCCTAGCCGTTAACCCTCACACTAAACCTTAACCCTAACCCTAATCCTAATCTTTAAGCCTAAACCTAGCACTTAACCCTTACCCTGTACCAAAACCTAAACCCTAATCTTAACCCTAAGCTTAAACCTTAAAGCTTAACCCTAAACCTAACTGTAACTGTTAAACCTAACACTAACCTTTAACCCTGACCCTAACCGAAACCCCTAACCCTAAGCCCTCACCATAACAGTAACCTATATTGCTAACCCTAACCCTAATCCTAGCCCTAAATTTAATTCTCAGACTTCTTGCTTTCTCAGAGTTTACAAAGCCTACAATCCTCCCATGCCATGTGTAGAAGGAGGCTCGGCCACTGTGTCCGGCATGAAACCAAGGGGCCCATACCCAGCGTATGATAGAGTGGCTTCCGGCATCTATCCTAGCCCTCTAAGCCCCCTCCTAGAGCAGAGAGGGCTCGTGATATAAGCATAAACACTACCCCTCACCCATAACCCTAACCCTGAACATCACAGCTCACCCTGATACTATTGCTCACCTTAACACATCAACCTCACCAAAACTCTAACTTGAACCCGTTATCCTAACGTTAATGCATAAGACTTACCCTAAGAACAACCCCTATCCCTTAATTCTAACCCTAACTCCTAGCCACAATTGTAACACCTAATCCCTAAGGCTAATTCAAAACTGCTAAACATTACCTTATCTCTACAAACTAACCCTAACCCTAACTGCTAACCCTAACCGTACACCTAAAAATAACCGTAACACTTGACACTTAACCCTAACCCTTAACCCTGATCCTAATCCTAACAATTAAACCTAACCCTAACTCTTAAGCCTAACACTAACACGTACCCTAATGCCTAGACCTAACCCTAAGAGTAAACGTAACCCCTAACCCTAACGCTAATCCCTAATGCTAACCCTAACACTGAACCCTAATCCTAAGACTTAAACCTAACTCTATCCTTAACCCATAACCCTAGCCCTAACCGTTAACCCCACACTAACCCTTAACTCGAACTGTAACCCTAACCCTTAAAACTAAACCTAACACTTAACGCTAACCCTAAGCCTTAACGCTTAACCCTTATCCTATCCCTTAACCCTAACCCTAACCCCTAACGCTAACCCTAACCCCGCTCTAAATCTAACCCTAGCCCCTAACCCAACCCTAACCCCTAAGCCCTAACCCTATCACTAAACCCAACACCTACTCCCTAACCCCTAATCCTCACTCGAAGCTTAAGCCCTAACCCTAAGCCCTCTCCCTGACTAATCTTCATCCCTAACCCTAACCATAATCCTAACCCTAAATCTAATTCTCAGACTTCTTGCTATCTCAGAGTTTTAAAAGCCTACAATTCTCCAAAGCCATGCGTGAAAGCTGGCTCTGCCACAGTGTCCTGCATGAAACCCAGGAGCCCATACACTGCGTACGATAGAGTGGGTTCCCGGGGACAATCACAGCTCCCTAACTCCCCCTGCTAGTGCTGACAGGGCCCATGCCCTAAGCAAAAACCCTGCACCTCACCCATAACCCTAACCCTGAACATAACACCTAACCCTGATGTTATTGTTCACCTTAACACGTAAACCTCACTGTAACCCTAACTTTAACCCCTATCCTAATGTTATTGCATAACACTTACCCTAAGAACAAACCCTATCCCTTAATTCTAAGCCTAACTCCTAGCATAACCGTAACACCTAATCCCTAACCTTAATTCTAAACTGCTAAACATTACCTTCACCCTACAAACAACCCTAACACTAACCCTAACTCTAACCGCTAACCCTAACCCTAACCATTACCCTGATCATAATCCTAACAATTAAACCTAACCCTAATTCTTAACCCTAACACGAACCATTACCATAATGCCTAGACCTAACCCTAACTGTAACCCTAACCCCTAACCCTAACCCTAACCGCTAATGCTAACCCTAACCCCGAACCCTAAACCTAACCCTAACCCTATCCCTTAAACCTATTACTATCCCTAAACCATTACCCTAATCGCAACTGTTAACCCTCACTCTCACCCTTAACTTGGAACGAAACCTTAACCCTTAACCCTAACCTTAACCCTTACTGCTAATCTTAAGCCTTCACCCTTTACCTTAATCCTATCTTGTAAGCCTAACCCTAACGCTGACCCCTAACCCACCTGAACATTAACCCTAAACCTAAATCTAACGCTAGCCCCTTACAAAAACCTAACACCTAACCCCTGACACACTAATCCTAACTTCTAATTCCTAACCACTAAACTTCACTCAAACCTAAACCTCTAACCCCAAACACATAACTCTAACCATAACCCTAATTCTCACACTTCCTTCGTTCTCAGAGTTGACCAAGCCTACAATAGAACCATGCCACGAGTGAGAAGAGGCTCTGCCTGAGTCCTGCATGTAGGTCTGGGCCCAAGGTACGATGGTGTGGTGTTGAGGCGACCCAGTCTGCACCCTTCCCACCATAGATTAAACAGAGCATGTGCCCTTAAACTAACCACTAAATCTAAGCCCTAATACTAAACCTAAATCCTAACCCTAAACCTCGGCCCTTATCCTAACGCCCAACAGTAACACTAAACACTCACCCTAAACTTAACCCATAACCCGAACCCCTAAATGTAACCCTAACCATGAACCCTAAACCTAACCCTAACCTCTAGCCATAACCATAACACTTAACTCTAAACCTAAACGTTACACGAAGCCTTATTCCTAACCGTAAGCCCAACCCTAACACTTAATCTTGACCCTTACCATTAACCCTCACACTAACCCTTAACCCTAACCCTAATCCTAATCTTTAACCATAAAGCTAACACTGAAGCCTAACCCTGTGACAAACGATAAAACCAAACCTTAACCCTAACCCTAACCCTGAAACTTAACCGAAAACGTAACTGTAACTGTTAAAAATAACACGAACCTTTAACCCTAACCCCTAACCCTAAGAGCCCACCCTAACACTAATCTTCCTCGCTAAACATTACCATAATCTTACCCCTAAATCTAATTCTCAGACTTCTTGCTATCTCAGAGTTTAGAAAGCTTACAATCCTCCCATGCCATGAGTAAAAGGGGGCTCTGCCACTGTGTCCTGCATGAAACCCAGGAGCCCATACCCAGCATACGATACAGTGCGTTCCCGGGCACAATCCCATCCCCCTAACCCCCGCCCCCCGCCCAGTGCAAACAGGGCCCGTACGCTAAGTATAAACACTACCCCTAACAGATAACCCTCACCCTGAATATAACACCTGACCCTGATCCTATTGCTCACCTTAAAACATAAACCTCCCCGTAACCCTAACTTATCCCCTTATCTTAACGTTAATGTATAACACCCTGAGAAGAAGCTCCATCCCATAATTCCAATCCTAATCCCCAGCCATAACCATAACACCTCATCCCTAATTCTAAAATGCCAACCCTACCTTCACCCTACCAACAACCCTAACCCTAACCCTAACCTCTAACCCTAAGCCCTCACCCTATCACTAATCTTCATCACTAAACCGTACCGTAATCCTAACCCTAAATCTAATTCTCAGACTTCTTGCTTTCTCAGAGTTTTGAAAGCCTACAATCCTACTAAGCCATGCATGAAAGCCGGCTCTGCCACAGTGTCCTGCATGAAACCCAGAGGCCCATACACAGCGTACGATAGAGTGGGTTCCCAGCGACCACAACAGACCCCTAACTTCGATTCCTAGGGCATACAGGGCCCATGCCCTAAGCATAAACACTAGCCCTCACCCATAACCCTAACCCAGAACATAACACCTAACCCTGATACTACTGCTCACCTTAACACGTAAACCTCACCGTAACCCTAACTTTAACCCCATATCGTAACGTAATGCATGACACCCTAGAACAAGCCCTGTACTGTAATTCTAACCCTAACTCCTAGCCATAACCATAACACCTAATCTCTAATTCTGAAACGCCAACCCTAACCTTAACCCTACCAACAACACTAACACTAACCGTAACCCCTTACCCTAACCCTATGCCTAAAAATAACCCTAACCGTTGATCCTTAGTCATAACCCCTAACTTTAACCCTAACCCTTAACCCTAATCCCAATCCTAACAATTAAACATAACCCTAACTCTGAACCCTAACTCTAACCTTTACATTAATGCCTAGAGTTCTAACCCCAACACTGACCTACAGTTACAAGTAACACAAACCCCTAATTATAACCTTAAACCTGAACAATAAACCTAATCCTTAACCCTAACCCCCTAACGATTAACCCTCACCCTAACCCTTAACCCTGACCCTAACCCTAAACCTGAACCCTAACCCTGAACCCTAACCCTAAGCCTAACCCTTAACCCTAACCCTATCCATTAACCTTAACCGCTAACCATAACACTAACCCCAACCCTAAACCTAACCCTGGCCCCCTAACCCAGAATTAACACCGAACCCGCAACACTAACTGTACCCCTAACCACTAGCACCTAACCCTGACTGGAAACTTAACCCCTAACTCGAAACCCCTAACCGCAAACCTAACCCTAATTCTCACACTACTTCCATTCCCAGAGTGAAGCAAGCCTACAATACAGACATGCCATGTGTGAGATGAGGCTCCACCTGAGTTCTGCATGTAAGTTTTGTCCCAAGGCCCAGGGAATGATGTTGTGCTTTCATGGTGACTCTGACCGCACCCCTCTCACCTTAGATTAACCAAGTCCTGTGCCCTTAAACTGACCGCTAAATCTGAGCTCTACCACCAACCCTAACGACTGACCCTGAACCTAAGCCCCGAGCCTAAAGCCCAACACTAACACTAAACCCTTACCCTAAACCTAATCCCGAACCCTAATGCTAACCCCTAAACGTAACCCTAACCGTGAACAGTAAACCTAACCCTAACCTCTAACACAAACCCTAACACATAACTCTAACCCTAAAACTTACCCTAACCCTTAACCCTAAACCTAAACCCTACCGTAACTCTTAACCTTAAACCTAACCGTTAACTCTCACGCTAACCTTTAATCCTAACACTAATCCTAATCTTCAACCCTAAACCTAACACTTAACCCTAAACGTCTACCAAACCCTAACCCCTCATCTTAACCTTAACCGTAAACCTCAACCATAAACCGAACTGTAACCGTTAAATCTAAGAATAACCTTTAATCCTAACCCTAATCCCTAACCCTAACCCCTCACCCTAACACTAAACTTCAACCTTAACCCTAACCATAATCCTAACCCTAAATCTAATTCTCAGACGTCTTGCTTTCTTAGAGTTTAGAAAGCCTGCAATCCTCCCATGCCATGCGTTAAAGGAGGATCTACCACTGTGTCCTATATGAAACCCACGGGCCCATATCCAGAGTACGATACAGTGGGTTCCTGGTGACAATCCCAGCCCCCTAACCTTCCACACCGCCTAATGCAGACAGGGCCCATGCGCTAAGCATAAACAATACCTTTAACAGGTAACCCTAACCCTGAACATAACACCTAACCCTGTTCCTATTTCTCCCCTTAACACGTAAACCTCACCATGAGCCTAACTGTAACCTCTTATCGTAACGTTCATGCATAACCCATTCCCTGAGAACAACCCCTATCCCATAATTCTAACCCTATCTCCTAGTCATAACTGTAAAACCTGATCCCTAACCCTAATTCTAAACTGCTAACCCTAACCGTAACCCTAACTACAACCATAACACTGACAGTAACCCTTACTTCTAACCCCAACGCTATGCCTAACAAAAGCCCTAACCCTTCACCCTTCACCCTAACCCCTAAGCATTACCCTAACCCTTAACCCTAATCCTAATCCTAACCATTAAACCTAACCGTAGCTCTTAAAGCTAACCCTAAACCTTACCCTCACGACTAGACCTAACCCTGACACTAACCTAACATATAACCCTAACCATAACCCATAAAGCTAACCCTAACCCTGAATCCTAAACCTAACCCTAACTCTGAACCCTCACTGTATCCCCAACCTCTAAGCCTAATCCTAACTGTTAACCCTCACCCTAACACTTAAACTGGACCATAACACTAAACATTAACCCTAACACTAAACTTTAACCCTAAACCTGAGCCCAACCCTTAACCCTAATCCTATCCTTTTACCCTAAAACTAACCCCTGAACCTAACCCTAATACTAACCCCAAACCTAACTCTAACCATACCTCTTCATAAAACACTAACTCCTAAACCCTAACCCTAACACTAATCATAAACCCTAATTGCTAACCCTTAACCCTAAGGCTTAAGCTTTACCCTAACCATTAACCCTCACCCTAACCCTTAACACTGACCCTAACATTAACCTTTAACTCTAAGCCTAACCCTTAACCCTAACAGTAAGGGAAACCCTTAACGCTAACCTTATCCCTTAACCCTAAACCTAACACTACGGCTAAAAATAACCCTAACCTTTGATCCTTAAACCTAACCCCTAACACTTACTTTAACGCCAAACCCTAACCCTAATCCTAAGCATTAAACCTAACCCTATCTCTTAATCCTAACCCTAGCCCTTACCCTAACGCCTAGATCTAACCCTAAATCTAACCTGCAACCTAATCCTAACCTTAAGCCCTAATGCTAACTCTAACCCTGAACCCTAAACCTACCCGTAACCCTTAACACTAACCCTATCCGTAACCCTTAACCCTGACCCTAACCATTACCCGCACCCAAACATTTAACCCTGACCCTAACCCTAATCTTTAACGATAACCCTAACACTAAACCCTAACCCTAAGCCCAACACTTAGCCCGAATCCTATCCCTTAACCCTAAGCCTAACCCTAACCCCTAACCCTAAACCTAACACTGAACCCAACCCTAAACCTAACCCTAGCTCCTATCCCAACCCTAAGACCTAACCTTTAATGCTAACAGTAACCCTTACTACTAATCCCTAACCCCTAACCCTCCCTCTAACCCTAAACCCCTAACCCCAAACCCGTAACCCTAAACTTAACCCTAATTCTCACACCTCTTCCATTCTCAGCCTTAAGCAAACCTACAATACAGCCATGCCATTCCTGAGATGAGGCTCTGCCTGTGTCCCACATGTAGGTCTGGGCCAAATACAAAGAGTACGATGGTGTGATGTCACAGCGACCTGTCCACACCCTTCTCACCATAGATTAAACAAGTCCTGTGCCCTTATACTAACAGATAAATCTCAGCCCTAACACTAACACTAACCCCTAACCGTAAACATAAGCTCAGACTGTAACGCCGAACACTAACTCTAAAACCTTACCTTAAACCTGACCACTAACCCTAACACTAACCGCTAAACATAACCCTAACCATGAATCCTAAACCTAACCCTAAGCTCTACCCGTAACCACAACAATTAACTCTAACCCTAAAGGTTACATGAAGCCTTATTCCTAACCCTAACCCCACCCTAACCCATAATATTGACCCTTACCATTAACCATCACACTAAACCTTAACCGTGACTCTAATCCTAATCTTTAACCATAAAGCTAACACTGAAGCCTAACCCTGTGTCAAACACTAGACCCAAACATAAACCCTAACCCTCAAATTGAACCGTGAACCTAACTGTAACTGTTAAAACTAACATTAACCTTTAACCCTAACCCTAACCCTAAGACGCCACCCTAACACGAATCTTGATCCCTAAACATTACCATAATCCTACCCCTAAATCTAATTCTCAGAGTTCTTGCTTTCTCAGAGTTAAGAAAGCCTACAATCCTCCCATGCCATGAGTAAAAGGGGGCTCTGCCACTGTGTCCTGCATGAAACCCAGGAGCCCATACCCAGCGTATGATAGAGTGGGTTCCCGGGGACAATCCCATCGCTATAATCCCCGCCCTCCGCCAAGTGCATACAGGGCCCGTGTCCTAAGTATAATCAATACCCCTAACTGATAACCCTCACCCTGAACATAACACCTAACCCTGATCCTATTGCTCACCTGAAAACATAAATCTCCCCGTAACCCTAACTTATCCCCTTATCTTAACCTTAATGCATAACACCCTGAGAAGAAGCCCTATCCCATAATTCTAATCCTATCACCTGGTCATAACCGTAACACCTCATCCCTATTTCTAAAATGCCAACCCTAGCTTTCACCCTACCAAAAACCCTAACCCTAACCCAAACCCCTAACCCTAAGCCCTCACCCTATCACTAGTCTTCATCCCTAAACCGTACCGTAATCCTAACCCTAAATCTAATTCTCAGACTTCTTGCTTTCTCATAGTTTTGAAAGCCTACAATCCTATTAACCCATGCATGAAAGCCGGCTCTACCACAGTGTCCTGCATGAAACCCAGAGGCCCATACACTGCGCACGATAGAGTGGGTTCCCAGCGACCATCACAGACCCCTAATTTCGCCTTCTAGTGCATACAGGGCCTGTGACCTAAGCATAAACCCTACACCTCACCCATAACCCTAACCCAGAACATAACAACTATCCCTGATCCTACTGCTCACCTTAACACGTAAACCTCACTGTAACCCTAACTTTAACCCCTTATCTTAACGATAATGCATGACACCCTGAGAACAAGCCCTATACCGTAATTCTAACCCTAACTCCTAGCCATAACCATAACACCTAATCCCTAATTCTGAAACGCCAACCCTAACCTTAACCCTACCAACAACTCTAACACTAACCCTAAACCCTTACCCTAACCCTACGCCTAAAAATAACCCTAAGCATTGACCCTTAGTCATAACCCCTAAACTTTAACCCTAACCCTTAACGCTAATCCCAATCCTAACCATTAAACATAACCCTAACTCTTAACGCTAACCGTAACCTTTACCCTAATGCCTAGAGATCTAACCCCAACACTGACCTACAGTTAACACTAACCCTAACACCTAATGCTAACTTTAAACCTGAACCATAAACCTAACCCTTAACCCTAACCCTATCCCAACCCCCTAACCCTAACCCTAACTGTTAAGCCTCACCCTAACCCTTAACCCTGACTCTAACCCTAAACCTTAACCCTAACCCTGAACCCTAACCCTAAGCCTAACCCTTAACCCTAACCCTATCCCTTAACCCTGACACCTACAGCTAACACTAACCCCAACCCTAAACCTAACCCTGGCCCCCAAACCCACACTTAACACCTAACCCCTAACACTAACTCTAACCCTAACCACTAATCCCTAGCACCTGACCCTGACTCGAAACTAACCCCTAATTCGAAACCCCTAACCCCAACCCTAACCCTAATTCTCACACTACTTCCATTCCCGAGTGAAGCAAGCCTACAATACAGCCATGCCATGTGTGAGATGAGGCTCCGCCTGAGTCCTGCATGTAGGTCTTGTCCCAGGGCCCAGGGAATGATGTTGTGCTTTCGTGATGACTCCGACCACACCCCTCTCACCGTAGATTAACCATGTCCTGTGCCCTTAAACTGACCGCTAAATCTAAGCCCTACCACCAACCCTAAACCTTTACCCTGAACTTAATCCCCGAGCCTAAAGCCCAACACTAACTCTAAACACTTACCCTTAACCTAATCCCTAACCCTAATGCTAACCCCTAAACGTAACCCCAACCATGAACAGTAAACCTAACCCTAACCTCTAACACAAACCCTAACACATAACTCTAACCCTAAAACTAACCCTAACCCTTAACCCTAATCCTAAACCCTAACTCTTAACCTTAACCCTAAGCGTTAACTCTCACGCTAACCTTTAATCCTAACCCTAATCCTAATCTTCAACCCTAAACCTAACACTTAACCCTAACCCTGTACCAAACCCTAACCCCTCATCTTAACCCTAACCGTAAACCTCAACCCTAAACCAAAGTGTAACCGTTAAACCTAAGAGTAACCTTTAACCCTAACCCTAATCCCTAACCCTAAGCCCTCACCCTAACACTAAACTTCATCCTTAACCCTAACCATAATCCTAACCCTAAATCTCATTCTCAGACTTCTTGCTTTCTTAGAGTTTAGAAAGCCTGCAATCCTCCCATGCCATGCGTGAAAGGAGGCTCTACCACTGTGTCCTGCATGAAACCCACGGGCCCATACCCAGAGTATGATAGAGTGGGTTCCCGGGTACAATCCCAGTCCCCTAAACTCCCCCCGCCCACCTAATGCAGACAGGGCCCGTGCGCTAAGCATAAACAATACCTTTAACAGATAACCCTAACCCTGAACATAACACCCAACCCTGTTCCTATTTCTCCCCTTAACACGTAAACCTCACCGTGCGCCTAACTTTAACCTCTTATCCTAACGTTAATGCATAACCCATTTCCTGAGAACAACCCCTATCCCATAATTCTAACCCTATCTCCTAGTCATCACTGTGACACCTAATCCCTAACCCTAATTCTAAACCGCTAACCCTAACCGTAACCCTACCTACAACCCTAACACTGACAGTAACCCTTACTTCTAACCCCAACGCTATGCCTAACAAAACCCCTAACCCTTCACCCTAACCCCTAAGCCTTACCGTAACCCTTAACCCTAATCCTAATCCTAACCATTAAATCTAACCCTAGCTCTTAAAGCTAACCCTAAACCTTACCCTCACGACTAGTCCTAACCCTGACACTAACTTAACACCTAACCCTAACCAGAACCCCTAAAGCTAACCCTGAACCCTATCCCTAACCCTAGCAGTAAACCTTAACCCTAAACCTAAGCCCAACCCGTAACCCTAATCCTGTCCTTTTACCCTAAA